>NW_026461735.1:0-62496 GCF_021730395.1 Mercenaria mercenaria | reverse complement strand
GATCTAGTAACTGCTGCCTTGTCAGTTGTAGATTCATCGGATCCAAAGGTACTAAAATGGGGACAAAATGTGATTAAGTTATCGAGGGAGGAGTCGAAGGAATACTGGCTTAGTGTTGGGTGTAAGACTGTGTCTGGGGCTGAAGAAGGGGTGCTTGATCAAATTCTGACAAACGAGAATGAGGACACATTCAGTGAAGGTAGCAGAAGTCCCTCTCTAGCAGAGAATAGTGCTAGTTGCAGCAATGTCATGATCCAAACAGAAGTTTTAGATAATGAACTGAGTAAGACAGTTAAGACTCTTGAGAGCAAAGTTATGACCCTAGAGACTGTTATTAAGAAGCAGGAATCGTTAATGGAGAAAGTCATGGAGAGGTCCAACAAGATATACGAGATGGCATGTTCAATCCGAAGAGAGCAAGATAGGTGTAGAGAAAGGGAGGTGAGAAGATACGCCGGAAAGAATCGAGATAGGTCACGATCTCGGCATTAGTATGGAGATCTGCAGATGATGACAGCAAATTCAGAGACTTAACCTTGTGAATTTTCTGTGCTTCCGCAAAATAAAAAGTTTATACTGTGCGATTTTTTTATGTTTGTGTATAATTTTATTATACCAAACATTTAGCAGGGGGTGGATGTGGGGCCCAGGTGACCATGGTTGTTGGACACAAGAATAGTAATATGATACTCTGTTATGGTTCGAATCCGGCTTATCCGAATTTGTGCAACTTGAAATGTTAATATCGCCTTATTTTCCGCTAACGGTGTTAACACGCTGTTTCTGCATAGTTTACCTGATGAACAACGTAAAGACAGATGAACAGATTGTCATTTTTAACGCTAGGTGTCTCTGTTAAGCCATTTGATAAATATTTGATAAATATTCGTAACTTCATAACTTCTCGTAGATTTTGCGGGTACAGTGGCTGGAAATGTTTACGACATCCCATCTTTGAGTAACCCCATCCGGTAGTCGGTAAAACTCATAGATCAGGCCAGAAATTACGAATTTTATCAGATATGGCTTGTACTTCATCCCTCATGTCTCTCATTCTTTCGGAAGTGTATTATAGGTATATCGGGGATTTAGGGTACGGCTCCTTGGGTAAAATTGCTTAAGTAGCCTTGCATGAACTAGGATTTGAACCGCACATTTTTTAATGTTGTTTTTAAGTTCATCGTCCCTGAACCCCGACTATGTTTATTTATTTATTTATTTTACACTGTCTTGTGACTTTGGAACAAAGTGGAGGTAAAAGTGAGATAAGGTGCACCTTAAACCGGTTTAAACTCCCCAGTAGTGGTTTGCCACTGACCGTTTTAAGGCGGTGCCCCAGTATTTGTTTGTTTTGTCCTTGTGTGTTTATTGTGTGTATTGTGTGCGAATGTTGTTCGTGTGTGCCTTTGGGGAGGCTGCGTTTTTGGAACGTGGCTTTCCCTGTTGGATATTCTTCCAAGTTATGTTTCCGTCCCTGTTTTCTGTACTGACCAATAATGAAAGGAATTTCAGTGTGCAAGACTAAATATACTGAACAGCAAAAGAAACTATCCAGATGTATAACTGGTATATTTTGAAATAAAAAATTAAGTTATCAAATTTTAATATTTTCTTTATACTAAAATTTAACTTGAAGATCTTCACGTGATAAATTGTTAAAAATCAATCAACCGTGATGTCAGTAGTCCCACAATAGCCGTTTAAAAGTCAATATCTTCTGCGCGTCAGTTGCATTGTAACATCCCAATTTGGCGCTCGTGCTACATTTGATTCAGTCGTGTGGTGCAACCAACAATATTTTTTAAACTTTATGCTGTTTTTCGAGTTAGCCAATTATCCATATTTCCACTGACAATAAAATTTCACAAAGAAAATTGTTTGTCACAGAGGCACGTGAATTTCGTGCAAAGCGGCTATTGTGGGACTACTGACTTCACGGTTGACTGATTTTTTTAAATTGTACACGTGAAGTTCTTCAAGTGTAATGAGATATGAAAAACACAAGTGATTAATGAATTAAATTTTTTAAATAAAAAATACCCCTTTATAAAACTGGATAGTTTCTTTTGCTGTTCAGTATATGTATACTAGTAGTTGCAAAGAACCACTTCTGACCGTTTTTCGACTGTAAATATTTCACAATAAGAGTCGCCTCCTGAGAAAGTAACAAGATTAAAAATGGGCTCAAACGTCTATATAGATTAAAGATTTAGTGATTTTTCAAATTGAAAGTTACACTTAGATCCCCGCTCAACTAGCATAATACCTAGAACACACAAGATCTCAAAGTAGGTTCGAATACCTGGCGAGGCGTTCTTGTTGTCAGTCATTATTGGCTAAAGACAATTGATCTAAGGTCATTCATTCTCTACCTCTGACTTATGAGGGAGAGTTGCCACGCATTTACGCAGAACAGCTTAAGACTCTGTAAGGAACCCATGGATTCTAATGCAGTTAAGTGACAGAAAAGGCGTGAAACTCTACTTCTCACCAAAAGTTTTACTTTGTTTATTGCAAACGCCGACAGTGTTCTTTGCCTTATCGGTGCAGTAAATTGTTTTGACAGCACTCCTGTGCAGATGTTGGGTATTTCAAGGCAAAGTCGATACAGTTGAAATGATGTTAAGTAGAAAAATTCTTTGAATACAATTATGTATGAAATTTGTTCTTTACATACTCTAGTAGTAAAATAATACCGTGTAGTCCTTGTAAAACTTGGCATATTTGACCAAAAGTTTACAGTTTAAGTTGAGCGTTACTCTAACGTTTTAGATGTCATCGCTGAAAAAATATTGGACAATTGTTTTTATTTAATTACGGAATAAATTCTGATGAAATGTAAACACTTTTTAGTAGGCATTATACCGTTGCAAGTGATAAAATTCACTGAATATGGACATATTTCCAATGATGTTTAGCAACAGCCAGCTTGTGAGCTATCAGATACACGTGCAATTAGTCGAAAATAACATCACTAAATAGATTATCCACAAATTCCGATATCATAACTAACTAACAATACCTTAAGCTACGAACCCTTTACGAGGGCGTTAGGAGATGTTTGGAGATAGCTGAATAACGCTACCTTAGTTTTACCTTAGGTTTATCGTAAATCATAACTTAACTTAAAATACAAATAGGTTTTCCCCTGGTTGGAAGGCTTTTTTGTGAATGGTTTTCCCGTCGATACTAACTTCTAGTTTAGATAAATGGAAATGTCTGAAATTAGATGGATTGGTGCCGGGGTCTCCATTCATATCTGCATTTCTCACCATACGATTCGTTTCGGAAGTTGTCCAAGAAACAGGTGATTATCAATTTTAGATATATGTCAATCGGGGATTGTAAATGTTTTCATTAAAGCGCGTTGTATCGGGATCTTCATGTTATGCTGACTAATGGCTTGATTCAAATTGTTGGCCACCACAGGAAGTAATTCAATCGTTCTCACGTTGAATCCCACTTGCTGGATATTAATTTTTCCTTGGGCGGTGCCTATGAGACAGAAGTTGTTTGAGGCTCTGTTCAACTTGAGGCGAATTTCAATTCTATTGGGGAGGTATTTCTATTACAGGAATAAATCCAGATGTAATCTTCCAATGAGTTCACAGGATTTGCTTCGACAGTACGAGCTCTGCGGCGTTTCAATCCTTCATTACTTCCAGTTCGTATATTATACTACATATGTGTAGCTTTATCCCAGATTTGAAGAGCTCGCAGTGTCTTTACATTCCCTGTTGTAAGACAGGAGATTTTCAGTGTAGGCTCTGCACGGATAGGTGTGCGAGTTGCTCGAAATCAGTTTATAGTTCAAATACAGATCAATGCTACCGAACATACTGCTGAAAAAAGTTATTGACCACATAAGTTTCAGTGCCAGCCTCTAGGTCTGTTCCATCAGGCTTAGAATTTGATGTAGAAATAGGACTTATTCAAATTAGTCCATTCTTTCGTTTGTGGAGGAATGATAAATTCGATGGCGGCTGAATTATTCAGAGCCGAAACCGGGTAATGTTCCGTCCACTGTCCATCTTGCAAGGCTGACATGGTTAGAGGTATAGCAGAAACATTAAGTTCCATTTTGCTACACTCGCAAGAACCGTGTTGCATCATAGTTTTAGTCAAAAATATCAAGAGGTCTAGATTTTCTAAGTGAACTTTTTTTTCCATAACCACGTTGTATCCACCACTTTTCTTCCACGACGCCTGAATGAGGACTGGCGACGAGACTTTAGTTTTGAACCTTTTACAGTTTTGTTCAAAGATTTTCTCAAGAATAAAGCTGTTGCTTTTCCAACAGACTTCAGCGCCCTCGCTCCACGAGACTTTATCATCTGTTTTGGATTTCTAACTAGCATGATATCCTTGATCCGAGGCCTTCATGTTAGAGGGCCCTAATTGCTGATTTAACCATGGGTTTCACAAAAGGAGATGTTGTTTTGATAGCTGATTTAAAGATAGGGCCAAGACCATATTAGCGAGGAACACCACGATACACGTGATACATTGTGATTATAAGTTAAGTTGTGATTTCTTTCGAATATACAACTTCACCAAAGACTTGCCATCCACAAACTGAACGGTTTATCCAGTATCACCCCTTATACTTATACCTATTTCATCAAAACTGGAACTGGAGGTTGGGACATAATGCAAATTGACAAATTCTTCGTGAACATGATTTGAATCTCTCTTGCTCGGTTCAAATGGAACCACATGAAGGATCGGTGCCTCAATATCTCCCAGAAAAGTAAAATCTGCCAGATCAGAATAAATAAATAAATAAATGATTAGCCAACATTCAAATCCACACCGTAAGGAAATGGATTTTCATTCCCCGGATGAACATCTCCTAAATGTTGGCCCCCTAGCTTAAGTAATAAACTAGGATGGAAATGTATACCCACATGCTGTGTATTAGAATTGAATTTAATACGTCTACTTGGTTGGGAATAACCAAAATGAAACACCATGGAAGTTTACGGAGAATTTCATCGAGTTCTTTTTTAATGGCATTGTCGATTTCAGTAATAAGATACTCTGAGGAAGAATACACCCCAGATGCGAGTCAGCAATAAAAGGTGTACTGATCATTAATTTTCCTACACTGACTGAAAGGAAATTTACTATTTTTTTTGCCTAGTTTGCCATGGGTTGTAACAAAAAAAAATTGAAATTGAGATTCCTCCTCTGTCACATTGACAATCTGAAAAGGAATGATGAGTTCGACCAAAGCCATTTCATAATCATCTTTATTGACATGAATGGATTGAAGTAATTTTGTCCTGAAGTCACTCTGTGTATTGTTAGAAAACATCCCCATAGAGCTGTCACTGAGCACCATTATGTAAAACACATTCATCGCTGCTGACGAAAAGATAGACTTTGCAACGTAGATTGTTTTATGGATTTTAATCCTGGGGTGATTAAAATGTAATCAAGTGTGCTACGAAGCAGAATTAATCAAATCCTATCTTCAGATTTCAGACAGAGTTGTAGGAAATTACCAACACAAAATAAATGGCAAAAATCTGTGACATGTAAGTGAGACGATTTTTACAAAGTTTTACAAAACGTCGAAGTATTGTCTGTCACCTCCACCGTAGCCGAATCTGACTGAGACATCCTGTCAAAATATAGAGTCTTTTATAGATGGTAGGTGGTAAGTAGGAACTGGTCTCTCAAAAGTTCATCCCCATCATCGTCATCCACCGACCCGTCTCTCTGCATCCATAACCGGCGCTGTCTGTTGCAAACATATTCCTGAGGGACATTTGATTCTCTTTATGTTGGGTCCTTTACGTTGTATCAGGACATCCTTGACTAAATCAGTGATATAAAATCCGAGAATAGGTTTTCCGTTGACTTCTAAATTTCCCTGAACATTCGGATGGTCTTCCAGCATTTGAAGAAGAAGTTTGGCTTTACGACGCATGGTTACAGGCACACTATCAATAATACGATCATGCAAAGTATCAGGCTTCTTCTCTGTTTGTACAGTTTGCTGTTGTTGTTGCTGCTGAAATTTTGATTACGGTTGCACTGCTTTTTTATGAGCCAGTTGAAATTTTTGTAACGTTTGCCCGTATAATTGAGCTGTTTCACTTTCAGACAAATCCCCTCGATGGAGTACAGACCCCATGTCCTTCCGTAGCTCTGATGTTTATGTGATGTTAGGGTTTGATGGTAATCATAGACGTTGCTGTTGTTCTGTTTTCCAGCGATTCATCTCTTCCAGCAATTTAAAAGGAACAATGGCCATCTTCTTCATACCTTATCTATCAATTGTCCAAGACTGTTGCTGAGCACAGGTGCTAGTGCCAAAGCTAACATTGGCAAAAATCCTCCTTTCTGATTTAAAATTTGTTTTTTCTTCTGGATCGGAATCGTTTTGTTTGTCAAGTCCCAAAACTGTTGACGCTTTGGATGTAACTGGCGCTTTACTTCTGAGCTTCTGATAGAGATACATTCCTTTTTGAAACATTTTGACAGCACTCTCCCACACAGTTGATCAGATCTTTATGCGCTTCCTTGATTAGTTTTTCCTAAACTGTGGCTGTGACCTGCCTAAAGCTAACATCATTGTCCTATGTTTCTTGATCAACGGTGTTTTACGTTTTACGTTTTTACGTTTTGCCATTCTTTTGCATGCAATCTTCATGACTGTCCCAACAACAAAATGATGTTGTTTCTGTGAATACTTGGGTTTCTTTAGGCGACATGGCAACAAAGGCTGTTTTTTCCGGCATCACTGATCGAACCTGATCTAAGTGTAGATACTATTCGATTCAGTGGGAAAAATCGGGTTAACATTCCACTCGGATACCCTGTAAATGAAGAAGAAGGTGAGCTTGCCCAAGATAGAGTTCCAGACGAAGTACTGGACAAAAACAATCTTTGGGTTGAGTTCCGGGACGGAACGATGTTTTTTCCGGTGTTAATTTGCTTACAGTCCAATTACCGTTTGAAGTTAAATAGGTTAAGCCATCATATTGATTCACCACCACGTTATCAAATCTTGACATAGGCGTATTAAGAACAAAGGGTGGGGTGGTACTCTTGGATCTCGACTGCATGGGACGTGGAGTTTAAAATCCAGACATGATACTGATAGGTGAGAGAGGCAAAGGCAAGTCTTATCTTGGTGTAAGATTTTCGTCTTATAGTCACAAACCGATCATCGAGTTTCCTCATAGGTTTTGGAAGCGTCCTGCCTTTAGTCTTGCCCGATGATTTCTTGACTTGTATTTGACTTTCAATGGTGATTTGCGTTTCTTGGCTGGTGTTTTGATCCTTTTTACCTCTACTAGCTGGTGGCTCTTTGACAGATCTTTTCTTGACTGCCTTGTCAAATTTTCTTAAAGTCTTTTGACCGTCCTAACGAAGTAGACTTCGAATCATAAAACCTCCAAGAAATCCGCTGCCTCATGGTTTCAGTATCAATTTACGTTTGGTTTTGGCATCCACATTGGCGTCTGCTTACTGCTTAATTTCTTGTTGATTTCTGTTCATGAAATTCAAAGTCTGTTTAGGCAGTTAAATCTTTTTCTGTACGATGATCTTTGCTGCTAAAGTAAACCATTTGATCATTTCATGCAGACCCGCTTATAATAACTCTTGTCTTTTATGAATATTTTTCTCCTGACTGAGCGATTCAAAGGCTCTGATGACAGCTTTTGGTGTGTAATCCATGATGAATTGCCTTGAAGTGAAAAAATGAAAAATATCTGTTCTCAGTCTTTCAGGTCGTTCAACCATGCACGTATCTGACGGTTTGACCCAGACCTTTCTTCTTCACAACTGATGTGAAATAAAACTACAGCATAAAGTTCAAAATCTAGAATATGATACAACGAAATCCAGGGTGTTTCTACAAAATCTCGATATATACCCGCTGACTTATTATATCTGGAGAATTATTTATTTATTTATTTTGTTGGGTTTAACGTCGCACCGACACAATTTCAGGTCATATGGCGACTTTCCAGCTTTTAATGGTGGAGGAAGACCCCAGGTGCCCCTCCGTGCACTATTTCATCACGAGCGGGCACCTGGGTAGAACCACCGACCTTCCGTAAGCCAGCTGGATGGCTTCCTCACGTGAAGAATTCTACGCCCCAAATGAGGTTTCGAACCCACATCGATGAGGGGCAAATGGTTTGAAGTCAACGACTCTAACCACTCGGCCACGGAGGCCCCATATCTGGAGAAAGCACGTCCGGCTCATTTGATGCCATATTTACGAATGGAGATATCCGAAAGGCACGGTCTTATATTGATCCACCGAGATTCTTTTCCACACCTTCAATGATGACACTTTCAACCTGAAAATTGTCACTTATGAACTCATCTTTATCTGCCCGAGTTTTGACCCAGTTGTGATAACCACTGGTCTTCTGTTTCCTTTTCAAGTACTTATTGATGTATTCTTTATAGAGAGTGTCGCTTCATTCCTTGAAGTTCCAGATTTGATACACTTCAAGGACTTTGTAACCTAGATCTAAAGCCTTATTAAATTCAACTGATGTCCAAACCCCAACCAAGCCCTTTTCCTTCTCTGAATGGGTACAGACCTGAAGTTCTTTCTCTGCACATATTCGGTCTTGTTGCAATGCTTGGCAGGGTTCCCACGCTACCAGGAAAACGGGAAAAGTCCGTGAATTTCAAAAATTGACTCCCGGCCGTGAAAATACCGGGAATTTGGCGAGGAAACGGTAAAGGTACGGGAAAAAACCGGGAATTATCCAATTTTGCTAAGGGGAGTAATTCATGATTCAAAATGGCGGACATAGATGTCATTTCAATTTCCTTTTTCGAAAATACCGATGTTTTTGTGGTTGATGGGCCTATATAGGTAGCTATGCTTGAATTTTTAAACATTAATTTTAGGCTTTCGGTCATTTTTGTGTCGATTTTTAAGAAGCTCTGTAAAATTCCGATTATTTTTCGAGCACAATTGTGAAAATCGTGATTAGTGACACGCTTGAATTCAGTGATCAAACAACAACTTGACTGAAAATAATTTAATTGCTAGAAGTATATCAAAGATTATATAAATAATGTAGGTGGCACCAGAGGTGTAGTTATTATGAAGGAGTTGATTCATTCTTCACAACATGCTAGACAAGTAAATGATTCATAGTTTCCTTGAGAAACAAAACTTCAGGACAGTAAGGAAACAAAATGAAAAAAAAGAAGAAAATTTGCAGAGTGCAGAGCCTGTATTAATAAGTAGAAATGTTAAGCAATATCGGGCCATCATGGCCCTCTTGCTCTTATATTTTTACACTGAATCTAGAAACATTGACGGGAACGTACAACCCGATATGTCGTACAGAGGTCCTTGAAAATCGCAACAAGGTCCTGGAAAAGTCCTAGACGAAAAAGTGTGGGAACCCTGGCTTGGGTAGGACGGGTAACCATAAATCTTGAGGAGGGAGCACCTTACACTTGACCAAATCCCTGTATTGCTTAAGGTTTGTAATATCAAGTTCCTCCTGACTTAGAATGACAGGGTGACGGAGGGGATATTCTTTGTATTTACTTACATATGGATAGAGTGAACAAGTATCAGCGTACTTGATCTCTTGATTGGTGCTTTCATCTACTTCATGGTATAGTGTGACTGCATTGGTACGTCCACCAAACAGAGCATCACGGAGTTTGATTGGTTCCATACTGGGACAGAAATGAACAATAAAATTCTTATACTCAGGGTTTTCCATGTACTTTTTGTCAAATTTACATTCCCAAAATATAATGTTGTACCCTTGTTTTTGCAAAGCTTCAAATCTTGAAAAGGTCTCTACATACTATGTATTCATGGTCTTTAGCGAGTTAGGATTCTTAACCTCATGCGTTGGATAGCATGTTTCACATCCATTAGTCCAGCTCCCCGGAAACCCATACACCGTATTGGTCTCTGCATTGTACCCATCAACAGAATAGGGACCTATCTGGGTAGAGCGTGGTCTGGATTTTCTGGTACTTCTCTATTCCGCACGGCTGATCGTATCCGATTCCAACACTATTCAATAACTTCTGAGCGTCCTTCTGTTGGAAAATTTTCTTGGATTGTCGTATCAAATGCCATCGTTTCTTTCATTCCTTGGTATTTGATTTGTTTGCATATAACTACAACAATGGATCGCGCCAAGCACATGCTGTCATTAGGATTGTCAATTTGTATGACACTTTGTTTGAGTTTTTTTTCATATTTTCTATACTGATATGCGACCCATGCTGTATATTTCTTCTGACTTTCCCGGATCCTTCGGGCATGGAAATATGAGTAATTTCAGCATGCAGCTGACAATCGTGAATCGTGAAATCTTCATTGCTTTGCATGACATTTTCTATTTCTTGAAGCAAAGTTTCCCCTGTCACTACTGACGCATTGTCAAATGGTACGTGTATTCCAAGTTTCAAACCGGGATGATCAAAAGAGACCCGGACTTTATCTCTTGGCTTGGTCTCACAATCCTTTTTCATCTTGTCTACCATAGGCTTGAATAGTTCGTAAGTAAAGTCATACGGCTGGTCATAGGGTTTGAATGTAACATTGCACACTTTACTTTGAGTCTTGAATTTTCTTGATTTTTTGCTCCATTCTGGATGTAATGTTAAAGTAGTTGCTCCCAGGTTGTGTCGTTTCTCATCGTATTGATCTTGCCTTGCTTGTTTACGTTTTTCTTCTAAACCCTCACGCCGTTCTTTTCTACTAGCTTGGGCCTCCGTGGCCGAGTGGTTAAGGTCGCTGACTTCAAATCACTTGCCCCTCATCGATGTGGGTTCGAGCCTCACTCGGGGCGTTGAATTCTTCATGTGAGGAAGCCATCCAGCTGGCTTACGGAAGGTCGGTGGTTCTACCCAGGTGCCCGCTGGTGATGAAAAAATGCACGGAGCGGCACCAGGGGTCTTCCTCCACCATTAAAGCTGGAAAGTCGCCATATGACCTATAATATGTTGGTGCGACGTTAAATCCAAAAAAAAAATCTACTAGCTAATATTTGTTTCTTTTTAGTTAAAGATAAACGATGCTTTTTAGGACTTCTTCATTATCTTCACTGATACTCGAAGTATCTGAGTAGGGTACTAATATACGTGGTGCTGCCATATATTGCCTAGGCAAAAATGATACAAGTCCGTTGATGACTGTCCTTTTATACTGACAGAAACCAAGATGATATGATGACACTGAAAAATCCTATAAATACAGGGACTGTCAGTACATCGACATCAGTTGATCTCTGAAATCTGAAGAGACAAGATGGAAAGCACAAACTTTTACGCCTGTAAAGAAAGTAGATGGGGTTGAAATCATGTATTTTCAACAACTAAGGTACGTGTTGTTGGAAAAATTAAAGAAGCATATCAGGGCTATGAACTGGTTGATCAACACAATGGAAAGGACGTCTGTTATAATTGCAAGGAGGAAGGACATTTTGCTAGTCAATGTCCCAACGAGCAAAGCTACATGAAGAATCCGAGATGTTACAACTGTAACGAATTAGGACATTTTGCTAAAAATGTTCCACTCGACAAGCAGACGATAGCAAGGACACACCGATGACTTCAGTCGTAAAAGAAATGTCGGAGGATTCACCAACAGCATACCATCAACACCACCAAGTCTGGTCTCTGGTATTGCAGAGCCAAAGAAAAACGGCGCAAACTTGGGTTTTGGCTCTATACCCTCTGTTGATCCACGATAAGGTTTTGTTCCACAGAAGCCAGCTGTAGGTAAACAAGGTATTTAGAAAACAAAATGCCTTGGGCATATGGTACATTTGATCTGATCATACTAACTGTGCCTCAGAGGAATACGGTAGAGAATCAGGATACCCCACCACAAAGCAAGGAACAAGAGGCTAAGAAAGATGCTAAAAAGCGTTTTATATCCAAACGAAAAGCTGGTGGTAAGAAGTGTCAGGGAGAACCCAAGCAAAAGCAGCCAAAGTTATAAAAACAGTGACATTTACTTTTAACAAAAAAAGAAGTGTTTGTTATTTCGAAATTGACATTATAAAAAAAGTATTTTCTACTGTTAAATAGTTGGATGCTCCTTTGTAAAAGTCAAACTTTATAAAACTGAGACAAGTCTGGGTATAAATTATCAAGCTTGGCTTGCTGATTCTTAAACTCGGTCAAGTCCGGGCACAGGTTGTTGAGTTTAACTCAATATCCCGGACGAGGCAACTCCACCCCTTGTCTTGCGAAGAAGGCTTTCAGACCTGCCTGCCTCTGTCTCTATCCATTCTCTTCGTACACCCAGTCAGGAGTCCGATCCTTCTTGATTAACCGACGTATCAAACGAACAAGTTTTCGTAGACCCATAGTGAATGGTATGTCCTATACCTTTAACAAATTTGTACATAAAGAAAAGGCACGAACTGGACAGAGATACAAAGAACTATTCAGAATCATGTTTGCATATTTTTTTTTAATTATTGTTTTTGACAATGTAATGTAGGTATCTTTCTGAAGAATGTGTGTAGCCCTGAAAAGGGCTGTTGGTTAAGGTTTGGAGGACCTCCAAAACCTAGTGCATGCCACGGCAGGTCGGGCAGTACTGAAAGTCCTTCCTCTTGGAAGGACCACCTTGGAAAGTGAAGGCCGGTGTAACATTAAATACTGACCCCGTTGAAAATAGACTCCACCTTCCCCATTAATGACAATGGGGTTAGCCTGGTTGTCCCCAGGACCCGCTGGCACAGCTGGCTCCTCTTCCAACCTCATCTCTGTATACTACACCGCCTCCTCATCCTCTGTCTGGGTTTCCACACTCTTCATTTTTTGCAGGCGCTCAACCTCAGCCTCCTGGATGGCTGCCGGAGTATTGAGATACTCATCCACAACCTGTCGTAGCTACTCTCAATATATGCCAGTCTGTCCTCAATTTCCATTGTATAGGTTACTGCCAGAGAGTGCAATGAAGCCTATGAAGCAGTGCGCTAAATAAATATAAAACACGCGAACCTAATAGAGAGCACTATAAATGACGTCATCGATACATTTTTCTGTAGGACTAAATGCAATGTTAAAATGTTTGTGTTTCTTGACTACTTCTTTTCTTGAATGCTCATTGATTTGCGTACGATGTTAATGAATAGACCCTTTTTAGAAAGGTCTAAACCTAGACTATACAATGCTAATAAGTAATGATGGAATTGTTTACCACGAAGAAAACTGTAGAAGAAAGTGTAAAAAAATACACGGGTCAAAGCTCATATAAACCCTTATTCTTGATCAACCAATGAAAACATGTGTTACATCTGCATCATGGCTCTATGCAGTGTACAAAAAGGCAGTGCATCCTACGTCCAGGTCACTTTTTGAAAGATGGAAGATACCTTACCTACAACCAAATCTATACTTATAGAAGTCATGGAGGCAACAAAATATCATTGAACCGTATACACAAACAGTACCACAGATGAATACTTATACACTGAATCATCAACCCATGTATACATCGATACCTCAAAACACCGTGCAGAATGGGGTAGATCCATATTATACCTCACCACAGACGAATTTTATACAACAGTATTAACATAATCAACATCAGCCATAGCAGCAAGCTCAGCAACAACCACAGCACCAGCAGGTACATATGGCATATCTCAGTAAAGTTGGAACATCCATACTTGAAGAGATCAAGACTATCAATATTAATCTTGTCAAACTCAACTCTACTACCAAAGAGAGTCGAAGACATCAGGCGCAATGTGATGAGATACACACATGAAATCTATCAAAAACTACAATAAGGCCAAGGAGTAACCAGCTCAAAAAAGAAACTTGGCCCTTTTAAAGGTCATTTACGAAAGGAAAGTACCTTTTTCTTATTGTCTATTGTCTACTGGTAAAAATAAGTACGGTACCCTGGATGGTGATCTGGCACCCTCGGTGGAGATCTGGTCCCCTAAATGGTGATCTGACACCCTAAATGGTGATATGGTACCCTTGATGGTGATACATTTGTATATACTATATTTTGTTACTATTTTTAGTAACAGGGTGCCAGATTACCTGCCTATAATACTTCCAACTCTCAACAACATTTCGTTCGAATGCATATTTCTGGAATCTTAAATAGATCTCCTCTATTTTTAACTCTAAATATATAGATCTATTCCTATATATTCCAAACACTTTCAAACATTTGTTCATGAGGTTTTGGAACGGTAAAATATTTTTAATGCCAGATATCTGAGATTACTGTGCATCAGTAAATATAAATACTGCTCCGACCCGACACTTACATGGACAACCAGCAGATTCCGTCCGAGAACATCCCATTCACCATCACACTACCAAAGTCTTTGGAACATATTTCTTATATCCCAGTAGATCTGTTATTAAACGTTTGCCCGAGAGGTCTTACTTAAGCAATGAAATATTTTTAAAGCCAGATATCTGAGATTTCTGCGCATAAGTAAATATTAAGATGATTTATACCAGACTCTTGCAAGAATAACTCACCATCTATCACGTCAAAGACCAACTGCCAACTGTCTGTACAACCATACGCAACCCTCATTTTATACACGATTGTATAAATCGTGTATAAAAGGGTAGTAAATCAAACACGCATTCTGATTTGCTTACATACCTTTACAACTGTACTCAAAGAGCGTCTTTTTGCTCGATATAATTTTATAAGCGTCTACCTACAGAGACTGATATTCCATTTATTTCAAAATTGCAAACTGCACACAAAATAGCAAATAGCGGAGACGTAAAACGGAAAGTAGTTAAAACATGATTCAACTACTTACTTTAGGTAAAAATCCGTCACAGTCTTAACAGTATGTTTATATACTGGGCTTGGATGCCTTAATGCGATTTTGGTAACCCTGTTTTTAACTTATGTATGGTATATGTTCCACTCAACTATTAAATTGAAAGTAAAATTAAATTGTTTTATGTTGAATATCGTCATTGAATGTTCATGTAATGCGCGGGAACGTAGTTTCTTATTCCAGCCTTATCTAACCACGTTAACAGAGGATGCAAGTAAAATTATGTTAATTTACCATACATGCATATTTTCTTTCTAATAATGACCTTATGCTGCTAATATACGTTTAAATTCCGTGCAAATGTCTAACTACATTTAGTAACATATGCACTTAGTGAAATTAAAACTAGAGGTTACAATACACGAAATAGCTGTTCTTCTTTATTCTAGTAATAAATTGCATACAAGTGACATAATTATATAGTGTATTTCAGTTTGGTAAGGGATGGGTAACTTTAAAGGTTACAGCACACTAAATAGGTGTTCTTCTTTCTTCTATATTAAATTGACATATTTCTAATGGCCGCCACACACATAAGGACCCATTTTTAATGTCTGTAACTTACATTTTCTTGAAGAATTTAATCAGTACTGAATAAAAATAGCAAGTAAAGTGGGTGTTGTGTCTGATGCAAAAACAACATTTTCACTCAAACATAAAAACTGCAAACTCTACTAAAAATGAGAACCCAATTGAGGTGGTTGTGTATGACTTAAGTTTCCATGAAAAATTCTGTCGTGTTGCTGTAACATTAGGAAAATGCTACCTACATGTCAAGCGTAGATCTGCAATGTGATTTCAGAAAAAAAATGCAAAGAAAATAAGGAAAATAGCTTTACAGAGAAAAAAACACCGAGGACTACTTGAATCCGCCATTATGCGACTACCATATTTTTTCGCGCCATTTTCCTATTTAGAGTCTGTATGCCTATAAGATTCTTTCACTGGTTGTAGCTGCAGATGAGAATTTCCGGCATCGATGGTAATTGTTTAGGCCGAGTTACCACTTAAACAGAATCCCGTGTCGCAATTGCGAGAAAAAAATGTAATATTCACTCTACTAACCTAAAATCAAGTTTACAGTTTTCTCATTATTAGTTTATAATTTTCAGCAGTATTACTCAATGACTATACAGCTTTGCCTCTTCAAATTTGGAATTGCTATCTGGTTTGCAAACGGCACTAACTTTTCTGGGATACAAAGAGAGAATTGTTATATTTGTATTTTTGGCCAGACAACATCTAAAATTTTACAAAGACTTTAATATGAAAAAAAAAGACAGTTGTTTCAACAAGGAAATAAACTGTAGAAAATTAACACTGTTGTTTAAAATGAAATGTTTCTATCGTAGCAAAAAGGAAAGACAATCAAGGGTCGCTACAACCCGAGAGCCGGATATTCCTATCTGCAGTTACAGCTAGTGATAGAATAATTTTCTTGCATACCATATTAACAAAATTAGAATAAACACTGTTGTTTAAAATGAAATGTTTCTATCGTAACGAAAAGGAAAGACAATCAAGTGTCGCTACAACCCGAGAGCCGGCTATTCCCATCTGCAGTTACAGCTAGTGATACAATCTTTTTCTTGCATACCATATTCAGGAAATAATACTAGAAATAACAATGTTAAGTTCCAGTTTTGTTTTATCAGTTGCAGCGTATCGTTATGAAATAACGTTTTATTTTTTGTTTGTTTGTTTGTTAATGAATAAGATGGATTATTCCAGCACCGGCAAAAAAAAACGAAGTCCTCGTCTGGTATGCAAGAAATATGATTCTTTGTCCAAATTTTTGTCACGAGTCTTCAAGTTTGATAGATATGTTGATACAAAAAACCATCCAGTCTTAAAACTATTCCAGAACTTTTGTCCCAAACTTTAACTGTACGTTTCACAAAGAAAAGTTCAAGACATTGATGAAAAATACTTTTACCGAAACGTTTGTTTTGCTTTAAACCAAAATAATCTTTTATTCGCGTTATGTTGGAAGGTCAAAATGAATATGAAATAAATAATGATATAATTGATGTACATTTACCGCTTTCGAGTACTCAGATAAAGTTGAGTGTTTTTTTTTATCTCTCTATAACGGCCAAACAAAATCTTGAAAGCCAATAAATAAATGGAGTGAATGGAGATACTACATTGTAGGCATTCACTTGATACTTAGGTGTTACACATCGTATCAGTTTGGATTCTGCTCTTCTAGCATGATTACCCATCAAAGTTTATGTACATGCAAGCCTCCATTTAATAAATTTCAAAATTATCTTTTGCAGAACATAATTTATGCACATTTAGAAATATTCTCACTGTATTATATACTCATTTATATTTTTTATATTTTTGTGCACCATTAAAAGCAGTAAATGTTAAAAACAATGCATTTTCAATTACTGTCGGTCCGTGGAAAGCGTTGCTTTCATCCTTTCAGAGTGTTATATGAAACATATGGCGTACATTCGGAACCTATCCAGAGATATCGAAAGAAAAGGGACATATGATAGGGTGTGTGAAACAATATCTTACACAATGTTCATCAGTATAAAGTACCTTTATTTTTCTGCTAAATAGAGAGAAAGTGTCGGTCATTTTTCCGTGCACGCCGTCATTTTAAGTCACGTGGTTCCCCATACAGAAAATGTCATATTAAATTGGGTTATAGGATAATACCAATAAATCGTAAATATACTGTGCTCTGTGATTTATGCAAAATATTTATAGTCGTTTTCTTTTCGTTCTTCGTTTACTTCAGAACATAAATAATATCATTTTCAACCACTTATTAACTGAACTGCACATTTTTCGCTTACCCTATTTCCAGTTTCATACTTATTTTACTTGAAAAGTTTAACAAAGGAAGTTACTAGTAAGTAAAATCATTAATTTAAAAAAGACACACTTACTGAAAGGCATCACAGAAGGAGTCCCTTCATATTTCATACACTACAAATAACATCTTCTAAATTCCCTGAAGTAAAATAAATTTAGACTGTGATTGTGATTTTTTAAAAGGAATGTATTGGCAATATATCTATCTAACTGTTTAAAATATAGATTGGTACCTTAGATTTACCTATATTATATTTTTTTATTAATCTGGTATTTTTGCGCTAATGTTAGAGCCTTTCTCAGCAGGGATTTTATTTACATTGTGTTGTCTAACTTGTTGAAAAAAGGTTAATTGCGTGGTTGGCATGCCCTAAACGCCCAGTTTCCTTTATACAGGTTACTGACCGATACTGACCGTTCAAAGGCGGTGCCCCTATTTTCAACTGGTTTTCTGTCTGTCTTGTATTGTCTGGTGCGTATGTTGTCTTGCTTGTTGTAAGAATTCTTTTCCTCCTCCTCACCCACCCTCTCCCCTTTCGCCCCCTCCTTTCCACTTGCTTTTACGCTCCTTTTTGCATCCCTTTACTTTGATTTAGTTTTCGTGGCTCCCATTTATTTTGGCTGCCGGTACACTATTGTTCTTTCCTGCTTATAGGAGTGCGTTTGTGTGCTTGTGAGTCTAAAGCGGTGCCCTACTGTGTTCTTGTATCTTACATTTCTGTTATTCTATGTTAGTTATTTGGGTGTGGTTGTGTGTTTATCTTTGGTACATGAATGTCTGTGCTATTGTGGTTTACGTTGTAGTGTAAGTGTGATTAAGGAACGTGGCATTCCCTTTGTATATTTATCCTTGTTCTTCTTTCCCCTTCAACTCCCCCTCACCCCCTCACCCCCACCCCCCAACCTCCTTTTTACCCCTTACCACTTCCTCCACCTCTATCTATCTATATTTGGCATAAATTAATATGTACTTGTTAGATTTTTAAAGCAACCCGTCTGTAATATTTTTCCATTACAGCTTCTTTTTGTTGTGGGCATACTTTGCAAAATGCGTGGCTCTGAGGCTGTGTTTATGTGCTCTGTGTTTCCTAGAAATCTACCCTTACCTATTTTCTTTTGTTACAATTTCTTAATAAAAGTTATCTGATGCTAACAGATAAATACACATTTAACAGTTTTGTCTGGTCTAACAAAGTTTGATAAAAACATACATCAATCAAAATAGAACAAACAAACAAAGAAAACATTAATCAAATGGATAGGAAAACAAGCTAATTAAAACTTATATGAATTCCGCAGAACAGAGGTTAAATGAAGAATAATAACTAGGCTGTGTATGTATGTGTGTCGTGTTGTATGAATCGGAATATGAATATAAAGAATATATCTATAATACGAAGGTTTTTTGAGTGGGGTGTGTGTGTGTGGGGGGGGGGGGGGGTCCCATCTCATGCATTGAATCTATTTCATGAAATGATAAATCGCTGTACGTCAGTGAATAGGGAAATATTATGCTGATATGACAGATGTTCATCACCATTCAGTAGATTGTTAAGAGTAAGAGGACATTGGAAATTGGAAAATATGCCGGTGTAACATTAAATTTTGACCCCGTTGAAAATTGACCCCATGGGTCATTTCTCAACGGATTAATGACCAATTTTCAACATTGAAAACTGGCCCGTCCCGTTATTTAATGACCCACCCACGCGTAAAAAAATGACTCTCGTTGAAAACTGATCAACTATAGTCAGGTAATATTTAAACGTTGAAAACTGATTCAAAAATCTTACGCAATATGCCTTTTTACCATACAAATGAATGATAAATATTTCTGTATTTTTCAGGACTTTAAGTAATAAACGTTTAGTTATACCTTCGAGCGCGCCACAAGCTAATAATACTTCTAATTATTTGCAAATTCATCGGCAATAACTTTGCAGATACTGGTCAGAAATAGAAGTTAAATGTTGAATTTATATTTTAGATTAAATAGAAATGTTGATTATACACACCATATAAAACCATTAAAGCATATGGTCATTCTAAACAGAATTATAAGAGACTATTTATAAAAGCCATACCGTATCTGTACATTCTAAAAATGAATTAA
Source organism: Mercenaria mercenaria (assembly GCF_021730395.1). NCBI lineage: Eukaryota > Metazoa > Mollusca > Bivalvia > Venerida > Veneridae > Mercenaria > Mercenaria mercenaria. The sequence goes on along the minus strand of NW_026461735.1, from coordinate 42,741 downwards.
AACAGTAGATTATACAAGTTCGTAAAATGACCCTAATTATGGGATAAAATTTCAAACCTGGCATTAGGACGCATAAAGACAAAATATATATATATATATATATCTTTGTGTTAAAGAGATATCACTATAATTTACAGAGATATCCCTTATACATACCTTGTTGTGATCGGAAAAGAAGCTCCCTGTGCTGAAGTCTCGATGTACTTGTCGAACTCCGACCACACCCAACCACCTGTTGGAAATTATTGTGTTAAACTTTTGTTAACAGTTCCCTGTCTAACATATAGATGATCTTGTCTACCTCGGCGAAGTTGTCTGTTTGAGCCCGGGCTCGGCCTTGCGAAATTATTTCTAAGAAGCTATCCAGCAAGCCTGTGATAGTTTCTGGTTCTTTTCAGTGTGTTTCTCTATTACAAACAGACGATCTCCGACGTTTAATTTAAGTTTAGCTAACCGTTAAAAAATGACCCCATTACTGATCAAAATTTAACGATTGATCAGGTCTCAACGACTTTTTGATCACAATTTAATGCTGAAATGCTGGCAGGGTCAACGTTAAAAAATGACCCATGGGGTCAATTTTCAACGGGGTCAAAATTTAATGTTACACCGATTTTAAATAATAAATTTGATTTTGGTATGTTTTTATTCACATTTGTTTTGAAGGCCATACCATATATATATATTATAGACCAATCAGGAATTAGCAGAGATTCTGAAAATACGTGAAATAGAGTGTGATATACTATATTCTCATTCTGACACAGGACGTCAGAGAGAACAGACATGGTTTACAATTGTAACGAATGCGGGAGTAATTTTCTCAAGCTGAGTCAGTTACTTCAACACAGAAGGAGTTAAAACCATTGGGAGAAATTCACCTGCGACATATGCTCTAAAGTATTTAATCGAAAAAACAATCTCATGGAACATAGAAACAAGAGGGTCATGATGACCCTGGATCGCTCACCAGAGTAATATGAGCTGCATGTTTCAAATGTCAAACTGATGATTTTTAGAATTTTTTTTGAAGATTTTCTGATGTACAATCAAGTAACCCCTGGGGCGGGGCCAAGTTTACCCCGGGGGTCATGAATGGAACAAAGTTTGTAGAAGTCTACTAGGCAATGTAACATATCAAATATCTAAGATCTAGGCCTTCTGGTTTATTTTTAGCAAATTTATGAAGATTTCCCTACATACAATCAAGTAACCCCTGGGGCTGGGTAAATTTGACCCTGGGGGGTCCAGATTTGAATTTTTGTTGTAGAAGTCTACTAGGCAATGCTACACGTCAAATATCTAAGATCTAGGCCTTCTGGTTTATTTTTAGAATTTTTTTGAAGATTTTCCTATGTAAAATCAAGTGACCCCATGGGGCGGGGTCAATTTGACCCCGGGGGTCATGATTTGAAAAATTTTTGTAGAAGTCTACTAGGCAATGCTACACGTCAAATACCTAAGATCTAGGCCTTTTGGTTTATTTTTAGAATTTTTTTGAAGATTTTCCTATGTAAAATCAAGTGACCCCTGGGACGGGGTCAATTTTGACCCCGGGGGTCATGATTTGAACAGATTTTGTAGAGGTCCACTAGGCAATGCTACACGTGAAATATCTAAGCTGTAGGCCTTCTGGTTTATTTTTAGAAATTTTTTGAAGATTTTCCTATGTAAAATCAAGTGACCCCTGGGCCGGGGTCAATTTTAACCCCGGGGGTCATGATTTGAACAGATTTTGTAGAGGTCCATTAGGCAATTTTCCTATGTAAAATCAAGTGACCCCATGGGGCGGGGTCAATTTGACCCCGGGGGTCATGATTTGAAATTTTTTTGTAGAAGTCTACTAGGCAATGCTACACGTCAAATACCTAAGATCTAGGCCTTTTGGGATATTTTTAGAATTTTTTTGAAGATTTTCCTATGTAAAATCAAGTGACCCCTGGGCCGGGGTCAATTTTGACCCCGGGGGTCATGATTTGAACAGATTTTGTAGAGGTCTACTAGGCAATGCTACACGTGAAATATCTAAGCTGTAGGCCTTCTGGTTTATTTTTAGAAATTTTTTGAAGATTTTCCTATGTAAAATCAAGTGACCCCTGGGCCGGGGTCAATTTTGACCCCGGGGGTCATGATTTGAACAGATTTTGTAGAGGTCCATTAGGCAATGCTACATGTCAAATATCTAAGCTGTAGGCTTTCTGGTTTATTTTTAGAAAAATTTGAAGATTTTTCTATGTACAATCAAGTTACCCCCTCGGGCGGGGTCAATTTGATCCCGGAGGTCATGATTTGAACAAATTTTGTAGAAGTCTACTAGGCAATGCTACATGTTAAATATCTAAGACCTAGACCTTCAGGTTTATTTTTAGAAAATTTTTGAAGATTTTTCTATGTACAATCAAGTTACCCCATCGGGCGGGGTCAATTTGATCCCGGAGGTCATGATTTGAACAAATTTTGTAGAAGTCTACTAGGCAATGCTACATGTTAAATATCTAAGACCTAGACCTTCAGGTTTATTTTTAGAAAATTTTTGAAGATTTTCCTATGTAAAATCAAGTGACCTCTGGGGCGGAGTCAATTTTGACCCTGGGAGTCATGATTTGAACAAATTTTGTAGAGGTCCACTAGGCAGTGCTACACGTGAAATGTCTAAGCTCTAGGCATTCTGTTTATTTTTAGAAAATTTTTGAAGATTTTCCTATGTAAAATCAAGTGACCCCTGGGGCGGGGTCAATTTTAACCCCGGGGTCATGATTTGAACAACTTTAGTAGAGGTCCTCTAGGCAATGCTATATGTCAAATATCTAAGCTCTAGGGCTTCTGGTTTTTGAGAAGAAGATTTTTTAAGATTTTCCTATGTAAAATCAAGTGACCCCTAAATTGACCCCGGGGTCATGATTTGAACAAACTTGGTAGAGGTCCACTAGGCAATGCTTCACACCAAATATCTAAGCTCTAGGGTTTCTGGTTTTTGAGAAGAAGATTTTTATTTAAAGTTTTTCCTTTCTGTTGCCATGGCAACCAGAGTTCTGCATGGAATTCAATTCTTTGAACAATTTTTAAAGAAGACCATCCAAGAAACATCCCTGTGAAGTTTCATCAAAATTGGCCTGTTGGTTTAGGAGAAGATATTGTTTAAAGGAAAGTGTGGACGGACGGACGACGGACGGACGACGGACGGACGCCGGACCGTGAGCGATCACAATAGCTCACCCTGAGCACTTTGTGCTCTGGTGAGCTAAAAAGCATATGGCAATCAACAATCTACAATGAAATGAATGCGGACAGGTGTTCAGTCGTCATTACACCCTAAATAGACACAAGATTCAGAAACATCAAATAGGTGGAGGGCTTAAGAGACCAGCTGAGAATGATGACATGCCTACAAAGCGCATGAAGAAAAACTATGATCCGAAAGAATTTTACAATATTACGAAAATAAATGAACAGCGCATGGAGAACTTTAAAACAACATCCTCTACTTACATAGTAACTTTTAAAGATCTAGAAGTGACATACGATGTGCTGGTTACACTCGAGCGGCTGTTTAATGCTTTTTTGAAGACCAGACCAGGGGAGTTAAGCCAGAAGACCTGATCAGGTTGGTGATTCAGAGTCCTACATTGGATTATCCTATTGTTATGCCGTTTTTACGCATACCCGAACTGACTGTAGAGCATTTTATGGGAGAAGTTGCGAGGGTATTAGTCAAATGAAGATTTTCCCATTGATAAAGCGTTAATGTTTGAAGTCATACTTGTGCATATGCCAAATGGGGGAAGCAGGAAATCATGTCATTATTTTGACTTAGAGAAAACATTGAAAGAAAAATAATGTTTTATACGTATCCAGAATGACGATGACTTATGCTGCGCGAGGGCCATTGTTACGGTCAAAGCCAAATTAGATCAACTCGAAAAATGGAACAGCATCAGACAAGGCCGTGACATACAAAAGCGATTGGCAGAAGAGTTACATCAAAATGCCGGTGTGTTCCTAGGACCTTGTGGTATTGATGAAAGTAAAAAGTTTCAAGAGGCTCTGTGTGGATACCAGATACATATCGTGTCGGCTGACCATTTTAACGGTATTATCTACGCTGGACCAGATGCTGAAAAGAAAATATATCTCTACTACCATAACAACCATTACGATGTCATTACCAGTATGTCAGCCTTCCTATCAAAAAGTTATTATTGTACCATGTGCCAGAAGGAATACAGCAATAAGGGAAAACATTCGTGTAACAACGCGTGTCACAGCTGTAAGAAAATACATATTAAAAGTGAAGAAATATGGATCCGTTGTAATACATGTAATCGATTTTTCAGCGGAAAAGAGAGCTTTGAACTTCACCAAAAGACAGCCGCGAAAGGAAACTCAACGTGCCTCACTTACATCAGATGTGAAAACTGTGGAAAAACAATAAATAAAAATATGAGTGCCAAACCACATATGTGCGGGTCAAAATACTGCGAATTTTGTAAAGACTTCTTTGAAGATGGACACCAGTGCTATATGCAACCTGAGGATTTAAACCAAGACGAAGAAATAATGATGAATGATGGTGAAAAGAATGTTGATACATATATATTTTTTGATTTAGAGTGCTGACAGCAAGATATTGTTCAATGCGAGAAAGGGCATGAGAGTGGAGAAGATGGAAAATGTATATATTGTAAAAAGTCAAAGTGCGGTGCCTTTTGACATGTACCAAATTTATGTGTGGTTCACAAAGTATGTACTGTATGCATGGATAGAGAAAACTGTGAGTGCGAGTTGTGTGGAAGAAACGAACTGATATTTTCTGGACCGAATACTATTGATACTTTTTGCAGTTGGTTATTTTCTAAAGAAAATTTCAATGCTACCTTCATATGTCACAATTTCCAAGGTTATGACTCTTACCCCATTCTCCAATATTTGCACAAAAATGCTATCATTCCGACTGTCATACCTAATGGTGCCAAAATCATGTCCTTGATAGTTTCTAGTTGTAAAATCAAAATGATTGATTCCATTAACTTTTTGCCAATGGCTCTTTCAAAACTGCCATCCATGTTTGGATTTTCTGAATTATCTAAAGGTCACTTCCCGCATCTCTTTAACCTATAAGAGAATCAAACTACTGTACTAAATCATTTACCTGATATGAAATATTACAATCCCGAAGGAATGAAACCCGATTCAAGAACAGTTTTTATGGAGTGGTACGAAGCCAATAAACACACACCGTTTGATTTTCTAAAGGAAATGTTAAAGTATTGTCGGTCAGATGTGGATATATTAAGACGAGGTTGCCTCAAATTTACAGCTGACTTCCTTAAAGTTACACAGGTTGATCCATTCAAGAAGAACATTACCATTGCCTCCGCTTGTCAAACAGTGTTTAGAACAAATTTTCTCAAAGAAAACGCTATTGGTATCATTCCTACGCATAGTTACAATCCCGAACAGGTTCAATCTATGAAAGCTTTACAATGGGTTAAATACCAGTCTCATGCTCCGTATACAACATGCTAGAAATGGTGATGAAAAGGTAATTGGACCTTACAGAGGAGATGGTTATTATGAAACAGGAGACCAGAAAGTCGTTTTAGAGTTTCACGGTGATTTCTGGCATGGTAATCCAAAACTATATTCAAGTTCAACGGTAAACCCTGTCAATAAACTAACCGTGGAGTTATATCAAAACACTTTAACAAAACAGAAATACATAGAAGAGATTGGTTACACATATGTATCTATTTGGGAGTCTGAGTTTGAAAAAGAATTAAAAGAAAACAATGAAATGAGGACTTTTATAGAACAGCTGGATATGGTAACTCCTTTACAACCTAGAGAAGCTTTTTCTGGTGGTCGAACAGAGGCATTTACACTTTACAAAGAAGCAACTGATGATGAAACTATCGACTATTATGATGTGACATCCCTTTACCCATTTATCAATAAGACAGGAAAAATTCCATTGGGTCACCCAAAAATAATTACAGAAAATTTCGCAGAGATTGATAAATATGAGGGGTTAATCAAGTTTAAAGTTATCCCACCGCGAGAGTTATTTATACCTGTCCTGCCTTGTAAAATGAATGGAAAATTGTTATTCTCTTTGTGCAAAATATGTGCCGAATCGTATCAACAAACTAAATGTTTGCATACGAACGAAGAAAGCGCTTTTATAGGCACTTGGGTAACAGACGAAGTTAAAAAAGCCATGGATAAGGGATACACGTTGTATTGCGTTTATGAAGTCTGGCATTTCGAAAACGTCTCTCAATATGACCCTGTTGTTAAAGAAGGGGGTCTCTTCACTGAATATGTAAACCAATTTCTTAAAATCAAACAGGAAAAAAGTGGTTGGCCAAAATGGTGTAAGGCGGAAGAGCAAAAACAAATTTATATTGAGCATTATTATGAAAAAAGGGGTCCAGCTTGATTACAATAATATAGAGAAGAACCCGGGAATGCGTGCTTTGGCTAAACTTATGCTCAACTCATTCTGGGGAAAATTTGGTCAGAAATTAAACAAAAATCAAGTAGAGTTCATTGATGAACCAGCCCTATACTTTGAAAAACTAACAAGTGATAGATAAGAAGTAACGGCTGTAAACTTTGTCTCTAATGAAATGGTAGAGGTACGCTGGAAATACAAGGATGAATTTGTAGAGCCCACTGGGAAAACCAACGTGGTTATTGATGCCTATACAACAGCTCAAGCTAGACTTAAATTATACTCTTATACTTAGAAAAGCTAGGACCCCGTGCATTATACGCGGATTATGTTGTATTTACATCAAAAGTAGGAGATTGGATGCCCTCGTTTGGCGATTATATAGGTGATCTTATAGACGAAATACAGGGAAATCATATCAAAACATTTGTTGCCAGTGGACCAAAAAGTTATGCGTACCAATTACAAAATCCTGATGAGGCTGGAAAACAAACTCACTGTAAAATAAAAGGTATCACTCTGAATTTTAAAAATCAAATATCAATCAATTTTGAAACAATTAAGGACATGATTATTGGCCCATCAAACCAAGTCGTAACGGTTACTGATTCTCAAAAAATATGCCGAGACCGTGATCAAGCTAGACTTTTAACGATTATGCAAACGAAAAAGTACAGGATTGTGTTAAGAGAGTGAGAGGTGGGTGTATATCCTACCCTATGGTTATTGAGTATATTTAAATATTTTAATGTATTTTGAAATGTTTTGTGAAAAAATATAAAAGATGAACAAAGCAGTATTGTTTGCTATCTTTTCATTATTCCCAATTCTAAAATGGCGGTCAATTATAAGTCATTTCGTTCAAATGAGTCCCATCCCAAAAATTGACTGCACCCAATCCAAGATGGCGGCTTTATATAGACAAAGAAGAGAAAAAGTGGTCTAGAGTGCCATCCTCCACTATTTAAGAGTATCGATGTTTCATCAGCGACAGCAGGTATCATTAACACTTTATAAAAACAATTTTTAGGTAAAATATTTCAAGGTCCAGTTAGGATGTCCTAGAATAATGCAAATTTTACCATTAATTTCCAGGTCCTCAAATTTCTTAATCTTACCTCTGATAAAAATAGTATTTATAGTTTGGCTCCAATGCAAGGAAATATATCTCATTTGTTTAAATTTAAATACTCGTTTTACTCGCGATAATGATTCTATGTTGTTTATCATAATACTAAAGTTTTGCTGGGGTATAAAATAAGCAAGCTCACATTTAAATCTTTTTAATTTCCCAGTGTGTACCCAGCAGTCCACACTAAAAACAATGTTTACAAAAGTGGTTATAATAATTCAGGACTTGAGGGCGAACTAAAATTTAGTCTCAGAGACTAATGAATGTATTGCTTCAACAATCATATTCGTTTCGAATAAAAGTTTATTTCTTGTTTAACACTTACCCTGCTAAATTTCTATAGTGAGCTTGCCGATCTTACTATTTGGACAGTACTATTAAAAGGTGATGCTTCCCTAAAAGATACTGACTTATTACAATGCACGAATGCACGTTGGTATTTAGATACTAACCTTATTGAGCAAGTATTTGGTTACCAGCCTGCGCTCGTTCGCTCTTCGGGTTGATACGCCCTATACTAATCCTATCAAAACAAGTGAATGAAGTATTGCCATGCAATACAAAGTCCCCTACTGAAAGGCACCTTATTGTTTCTACTGTAGTATAACAAAATGAATGGATATATGTCAATGATATATAAACAATATTGTACTATATTTACAATATGTTATAACAAAACACTTGGATTAAAATTTGCATACATAAAAACCTATAGTTGCTTTCATATGGATTTATTTTGGCCAATTATGAAAAAGTTATCATATCAGTTATCTATAGAACAACAAAGGGAAACCACATAAAACTCTTTACCAGGAAGAGATACAAAATACTTTTAAAAATTCAATGTAACATGCATGTTGTACCACAGAAAAGTGATCTCGATTTTTCCCTACGGCCAGTAATAAAAAAGTAACAATATTATCTATTTATAGTAATAACAAAGGGGGGGGGGGTAATTCTTAAAACACGGATGCCTCATGGCAATGAACATTTGTGCCAAGTTACATCAAAATCCCTTTATGCATGGAGAATAAATGCTCTGGACAAAGTCATTCTCAAATTTAATCTTTGACCTCTAAGTTTGACCTTGACCTTAACCCTGGAGACCTGGTTCTTGCGCGCGACAATCCGTCTCATAGTGGTGAACATTTGTGCCAAGTTTCATCAAAATCCCTCCATGCGTGAAGAAGAAATGCTCCCTACAAAGTCATTTTTCTTTCTGACCTTTGGCCTCTAAGTGTGACCTTGACCTTAGACTTAGGGCCCGGGTTTTGCGCATGACTTGTTGTCTCACCCTTGGAAATATTTGTGCCAATTAATATTTAAATCCTGCCTTGCATAACAAAGTTATAGACCGGACAGGAAACAGTAAAAAGTATTGACCTTTGATCTCAAAGTGTGACCTTGACCTTTCAGCCAGGGTTATGGGTGTTGCGCATGACAAGTTTTCTCATCATGGGGAACATTTGTGCCAAGTTATATTAAAATCCCTTAGTGAATGACAGTTATGGACCGGACACGAAGCAGACCCTGTTCATGCCATGCTAATATTTGACTGCTAAATTTGACCTTGACCTTTGAGCTAGGCATGACACGTCGTCTTATTATAAGGTACATTTGTGCCAAGTAATATTAAAATCCCTTAATGGATGGGAGAATTATGGACCGGACAAGAGAAAAGCCCTGTTGACCTTTGACCTCCAATTGTGACCTTGATCTTTGAGGTAGGGGTCCGGGTCTTGCGCATGACACGTTGTCTCCTCATGGGGAACATTAGTGCCAAGTAATATTTAAAATACCTTCATGAATGACAGAGTTATGGACCGGACAAGAAATTGTGGACGGACGGACGGAATGACAGAATGGCGGAAAAGCTCATTCCTATATTCCTCAAAACTGGTTTTCTACCAGTAGGGGACTAACAAGTTATGCGGTAATTTGTGTATTACTTTTGTGAACAAATTGATTAGGTTATTGACTAAACAACTGCTAAAGAACGGCGTTAGACACAAAATCAGACTATAGAACTAAAACAATAAACTTGTTTAGATGAATTTAACATCTTTTATCAAAACTGCATTACGCGGGTCTTTTCCTAACTGGTTAAGAAATAGCTCTTTCTTCTCATGTGAGTGAAAGTAATGTCCGCTTGCAAAGCACGAACGTAGGTTGGTTAAACTGATTACCGACTTAAATAGTATTTGGTTACCAACCTGTACTTAGGGACTTTTAAGCTGATACACTCTATATTAAACTTATAAAACCCAAAAAAAACGTTTTGTGTATCTGTCCTTACTTTCCACCTGCTGCATTCGTTTTTTTTTTTGTTTTTTTTTTTCTTGTTTACGAAAATATAGTGTTACTGAATATATCAGGTAGCAGCCTTCTAGGAAAAAATTTGCATACATTTATCCGGGTTCATTTTGCATCACGACTGTTTGCGTGATGAAACCACTTTATCAGATTTTTAACGATATTTGAACATTCTGTCCTCTTTCTATATAGTCCAACCATTGTACTATACATACAGAGTGCATTTTTTCATGGAAAACAGAAAATAATATCAAAGCATTTCATTGTAGTAGATGAAAACAGCAACGTCTATTTATTTATTTTTTAAGTTTGTTTATTTCGTGGACATCGACGATCACTTCTCTGAAAACACAAAACGATCAAGTAAGCTCTTTAGTCCTTAATGTCATACATTTAATGAAACTCAACGAAACATATTTATCGGCGTGAAGCAGTTACAGCAGTTAACTGCTGCTACTGCCAGCAGATACAGCAGTTAACTGCTGCTACTGCCAGCAGTTACAGCAGTTAACTGCCGCTACTGCCATAAGTTACAGCAGTTAACTGCTGCTACTGCCATAAATTACAACAGTTAGCTGCTGCTACTGCCAGCAGTTGCAACAGTGACCTGCTACTACTGTCAGCAGCTACATCAGTTAATAAGTTGTTACACTAGTTTATGTTACTAACAATAGATAGTTTGTTTCCCTTCTTCACAATAGACATCAATATCAGTACATCTAAATATTGTCTCATATTGGCATTTTCCCTTTATTTACTGTTATTTTACGCTCAAAATTGGGGAGATGGATGCGCTTCCTGTCCCCACACCCCTGCTCCTAAGCCTATGGTAAAGTAAATTTCAACACGTTTGACGTAATTAATTCCCCTGATTTACTCGTTATGGAAATGAAAGTAGAAAAATCGCGAATTTCCAAACGGTTACATGTAAATGGTTTCGTATGTGGCCCGGGTACGTTTTCTAAATAATGGCCGCCATTCCGGGTAACTCTTGTTTGGGAGGAACCCGGGTCGAGGTCTGAGGCGGGGGTGGGTCGGGGTGGCATAAAATCGTTCGAGCAGTTAATAGGAGGTCCATATAGGACCTTTATTTAGGGTTGAGACCGGGTGGCCGTTGTAGAGGGTGGCTCTTCCGGGAAAACTCTTGTATACTCGTGAGCGGGTCTCAAAGTTGGTTTCAGGCCATTTTCGGAATTTTTCATTTTTTCCACTTTGGGGCCCCAAGCTCCGACACAGACCTTTATTAGTGGATCGGACCGGGTGGCCATTGTAGAGAGGGTTGTCCCCACCAGGCACGGGTAGTCGCCATTCCGGGAAATCTCTTGTTTGGGAGGAACCAGGGTCGAGGTGTAAGGCGTTGGTGGGTCGGGGGTGGCCTAAAATCGTTCCAGCAGTTAATAGGAGGTCTCTATGGGACCTTTTTATTTAGGGTTGAGACCGGATGGCCGTTGTAGAGGGTGGCGGTCTATGAGGGGTCAGCATAGTGGCTATTCCGGGAAAACTCTTGTATACTCGTGAGCGGGTCTCAAAGTTTGCTTCAGGCCATTTTCAGAATTTTTCATTTTTTCCAGTTTGGGCGCCCTAAGCTACGCCCCAGACCTTTAATAGTGGATCGGACCGGTTGGCCGTTGTAGAGAGGGTTGTCCACCACAAGGCACGGATGGCCGCCATTCCATGAAAACTCTTGTTTGGGAGGAACCAGGGTCGAGGTGTGAGGCGGGGGTGGGTCGGGGGTGGCTTAAAATCGTTCCAGCAGTAAATAGGAGGTCCCTATGGGACCTTTATCTAGGGTTGGGACCGGGTGGTCGTTGTAGAGGGTGGCGGTCTATGGGGGCCAGCATAGTGCCTCTACCGGGATAACTCTTGTTTACTCGTGAGCGGGTCTCAAAGTTGGTTTCAGTTGGTTTTAACTGCTGACAATACTTATATCGTCATTTAACTGCTGGCAGTATCATATAATGTTTGTAGCAAATAAAAAAAACTAGAATGTGTCTGTAGGACACAGGGTGTGCCCCCACTGGTACATTTGTCACAAATAAGGGGCAACAAATCAAATGTATAACCTTAACCAACATTTTATGAAAAGGATTCATTATTCTAAGCCATATACTTCTTTAGTTATGAGCATCACAAACAAAAAATCCATTATTATGGCTATTTCAAGGGCCATAACTCTGTAATAAGCGCTAAGATTCTCAAGAAAAATGCAAAGTGTGCAAGGTCATATCATGATAAAGACTCTAGCAAGATTTCATGAATTTAAATCAAATACTTTTTGAGTTAGGCACATAATTAGGTTTAAGTGTGCATTTTTTACTATTGCAGGAGCCATAACTTTAAAAATGGTGCCAGCCAAAAAGTAAGAGGTGTGCAAGCTTATATCATGATAAAGATTTATGCAAGTTTCCAACCATTTATATTAAATACGTTTTGAGCTAGGTGCGTCACAATGTGAAAATGTTCTTTTTTGACTATTTCAGGGGCCATAACTCTATAAATAGGAGGCGGACCCAAATGGAAATTAGGAGATAAGCAAGTTCAAATCATGATTAAGACTCATGCGAGGTTTCATGAACCTATATCAAATACTTTTGAGCTAGGCGTGTTACAGACTCATAAGTTGAAAATGTGCATTTTTTACTTTTTCAGGGGCCATAACTCTAAAAATAGGGGGTGGAGCAAGACGAAAAATAGGAAGTGCGCAAATTCATATCATGATAAAGACTTAGACTCATGCAAGGTTTAATCAATTATTATAGACGTGTCACGAGCTTCGGGCAGACGGATTCGCGCACGCACGGACACACGGACGGACGCAAGGGCAAGACCAAATCTATATGCCCCCACCACATATGTGGGAGGGGGTGGGGGGCACAAAAACTCAAAAAGACGACATGTTTCAACAGCTGTCAATATCATATAGAAGTGACATACACAAAGACTTGACAAAGCTGGTCGTAGAAACATCATTTGCGTGCTGGCGATAACATCGGTAACGGGCTGAGAAGTGTTCGAATTCCGACTCGTGCCAGACGCCCCTAGGGATTTAACTTACACACAAAATAATTACTAAAAATATACAACATTATTTAATGTCTACCGAATATTTGCAGAAAAGAAAAAAATCAAGTAAGTCAATCCATATTTCACTAAACAAGACAACAGATGCAAGATAAACACCCCCTAAAGCAGCGCTCAAGCTCCTCCTCCGCGGCACTTTTCCAGAAGAAACACAGTTGTAAGAACACAACAATTCTTCGGCAATGTCATTAAAAAATGACCATAAAAATGATTATCATTGGACGTTGCACGTGCACGATTAAATGTAATAACATGAGACTTTATTTACAATTTTCAATATAAAAATAAATTAAGAACGCTTCAATGATCTATAAACGATACGAACAAATGTATAGGAGCAGTGTTCCTTCCAATTCTCTACTAACAACAAAATAAATACCGGTACCTGATGTTACATTCTCATCATCTAACTAATTATACAGGTTTATTAATTGTTGTGACTCCCGGCAGTGGTTGCAGTTAAATGGTGTTAGTACACACGATCAATTGCTGTAACTGCTTGTAGTTAACTGTGACACGCAGTTAACTGCTGCAGCAGTAAACTGCTCCTACTGCCGCTACTGCTACTGCTGCTGTTAACTGCTGCTACTGCTGTACTGCCAACTTCACGCCAGTCTGAACTGTGACACGCAGTTAACTGCTGGCAGTAGCAGCAGTAAACTGCTCCTACTGCCGCTACTGCTGCTGCTGCTGCTGCTGCTGCTGGCATTAGCAGAAAGTTAACTGCTGTAACTGCTGGCAGTAGCAGCAGTAAACTGCTCCTACTGCCGCTACTGCTGCTACTGCTGTACGGCCAACTTCACGCCAACTTTGGTATAATTTAAAATTGTATTGTCTACTGAAAAAGAAGGTATATATTACATGACAAAATTATGTTACAGATTTTTTTCTTTCACTTTCAAGTTTTAGTGATACTTCAACAGAAGTCTAGTTCTTTCAGTGTAAAAGCAGATTTATCATTTCGAGGTCAAAAAACATGACAGAAATTAATTATTCCTGTATATTATTTATGGTCATCTTACTTACTACAGTTCGTTTTCTAGGTCATGCGTATTTACACTTTTTCAAACTAAACTTTCTCTACTTACAAAATGATCTTTCTACTTTCTGATTATGTTATGTTTTAGCTTGAGCTAACGTTTTTCTTATACTAGAAACTTTAAATTATGGAAGCCGGAGTTAAGGTTACAAAACGTAATCTTTAATGTTTACAAACACGATGTTTACAAAAACGAACTGTAGTTATTGTTCAGCAGACACAACTCTTTCAAATGATACCAATAAAAACATGGGGTCACTAGGCATCAAAATACACCTATTAAAGGATCGGATACCGTAATATAAAAACACTGATACTAGGACTGCGAGCGCAGCCAGCAGAAAATTTCTATTAAAATGCTGTGGTCCAAGTTGTAGCCTTTCTAAAAATGTGCTTGCCCGTTTTAAGTTTGTGCGTTGGGTACACCTCTGAATCAGTATACCAGGATGTCGGAGTTTTTTTTCAAAGTAGTGGGAGTGGGAGGGTTGGGGAGAGATTGCGGGAGGGGGAATCCCATCCTGCAAACTCTTAGTATTTTAAAAACTAAATTCTGCATTCTGTTGTGTTTAAAGAGAAAGGAATTTCTGTCATCAAGTGTTTTGTGTTTTCACCAGAAGAAATGTCTGTATTTTAACTGATGTTTTGTCATGAAAATATAAATATCGTTATCCCATTATTTGGTCTGTTTAAGAACTGTTTGAAAGAACATGCTCATCTTTTTATCGTTTTAAATTGATGCAACCGTTTTGTATGGGGGTATGCGGTGTGCCCCCGCCAGAAAATTTTGAAATTTGTGCATGCCAAATTTTGAATTCTGAATATATCGCGATCGGTATACTCTTGGTTTAAGTTATATTACCAATATGTCTGTATAGTACAAATCTGTGTTGATATTTTACTCTTTAAGGCATACAGACACTAAAAAGAAAAATGGCGCGAAAAAAATGGTAGTCGCATAATGGCGGATACAAATAGTCCTCAGTTTTTTTTTGCTCTGTAGAGCTATTTTCCTTATTTTCTTTGCAACTTTTTTTTGCTAAAATCACATGACAGGTCTATGCTGACATGAAGGTAGCATTTTCATAATGAAATAACAACATTACAAAATATTTCATGGAAACTTAGATCATACACCACCAGTATAATTTGGGGTCTGATATTTTAGCTGATTTTGCAGTTTGTGTGTTTGACTGAAATTATTTTTCTTGCATCAAACATGACCCCCACTTTTCTTTTGATTTTTAGTTAGTACCTACAATATTCTTCAAGAAAATGTAGGTTACAGACATTTAAAATGGGTCCTGATGTGTGCTGCGGTCATTGGAATTAGATCAGTTTTATATAGAATAAAGAACAACAACTATTTAGTGTGTTATAACCTTAAGAGTAAAATATCAACAAAGATAAGTTATACTACGTCCAATTATCCATGAGTATTACTAATTATGTGCAATAAAACCTCGTGGATATATTTCCTAAACTATTGTCTGATATGTACTTTTTACGTTTTCCTTTTGTATAGCTTCTTGACATGACTTGTAAAATGCTAGACAAATATTTAAAGGATCAGCAATGTCTGTCCATATATGGAAATTAAACGAATAATTTCAACGAAAATGTATATTTCACGAAAACATTTATGTTTCAAGGAATTAAACATATTATTAAACAAACAAGTTTCACAGCGGTGTTTGATTATTTGAAGTGTTATTCATTATTTTCGATATTTGCATTTAATTATAATGTTAAAATCGCCGATAGTAAGTATTTTTGGAAGTATTAGTTAAAACTTTCTCATACTTAGGTTTTTTCATAGAGAGATTCCGAAATATAAATCACAACCCAAACCATAACACCCGTTTAAATATAAAAATTCAATTTAAAAGTTATGAGTCGAAATATAATACCACTGAGTTCAAGAGAAGTTTTGACATTTTTCTTTGGCAATTTGTTACATTCCGTTTGGATTTAAATGTAATTGCATTTCAAAATAATTTGCATCTCAAAAGAAATTCTACTGGAAACTTGATTTTAGTTGAATTCAACTCGTTCATATATACAGAATATTATGTTACTGTCTTTCTTAACTGAAGTTTATCCACCGAGTTGGAGAAAGGTTTATCCACCCCGAGGCTTGCCGAGGGGGATAAAACCTTTCGGAGACGAGGCGGTAAAATATTCTATTTATCCTGCAGTCAATAAAAGCTGTGTATAACATATATTCTATTAGAAAATGTTTTTCGAAATAAAAACAATTAACACAGCATTTTACTCAAAGTTTGTAAATTCCTACGCAATTACTTGATCCAATTACACATGATTCCTTACAATAAATTATCATTCCTTACCTCATGCTTTGCTTTCTGTGCATTATAAATCATCGGTGAAAACAGGGCATTCGTGTGGATAAAATACAGCCGAAAACCACGCCAGCAGTCTATACCTAAATTTACTCCATAACACTTTCTCTAATTATACTAACATGCAGTAAAACTGTTTTCACACCGAAAAAAAAATCATTTCTTAATTGAAGCCTTAGATTGAAATCTATGGCAATCAAGTAATCCCATTAACATCAACACAATTGTATCTAACTTAAAGCTAACATCGTCGGTATGTAGAGCAATTGCATGGCCAAACTTTCTCATACTTAGGTTTTTTCATAGAGAGATTCCGAAATATAAATCACAACCCAAACCATAACACCCGTTTAAATATAAAAATTCAATTTAAAAGTTATGAGTCGAAATATAATACCACTGAGTTCAAGAGAAGTTTTGACATTTTTCTTTGGCAATTTGTTACATTCCGTTTGGATTTAAATGTAATTGCATTTCAAAATAATTTGCATCTCAAAAGAAATTCTACTGGAAACTTGATTTTAGTTGAATTCAACTCGTTCATATATACAGAATATTATGTTACTGTCTTTCTTAACTGAAGTTTATCCACCGAGTTGGAGAAAGGTTTATCCACCCCGAGGCTTGCCGAGGGGGATAAAACCTTTCGGAGACGAGGCGGTAAAATATTCTATTTATCCTGCAGTCAATAAAAGCTGTGTATAACATATATTCTATTAGAAAATGTTTTTCGAAATAAAAACAATTAACACAGCATTTTACTCAAAGTTTGTAAATTCCTACGCAATTACTTGATCCAATTACACATGATTCCTTACGATAAATTATCATTCCTTACCTCATGCTTTGCTTTCTGTGCATTATAAATCATCGGTGAAAACAGGGCATTCGTGTGGATAAAATACAGCCGAAAACCACGCCAGCAGTCTATACCTAAATTTACTCCATAACACTTTCTCTAATTATACTAACATGCAGTAAAACTGTTTTCACACCGAAAAAAAAATCATTTCTTAATTGAAGCCTTAGATTGAAATCTATGGCAATCAAGTAATCCCATTAACATCAACACAATTGTATCTAACTTAAAGCTAACATCGTCGGTATGTAGAGCAATTGCATGGCCAGTCGCCAAACGGCCGATCGCTCCGCCTCTTAGATCACGTGGTCTGGAAATGCGAAACCTTCGACAAACAAGCTTCAAAATGTCGGATACGATAATGCTGAAAATGATGTCCCTTACGATGATGGCTAATATTTCTTTCCTTACAAGAGATCATTATGATTAAAAAGTTTGCTAATTAGTCGTATATAAATTCGACGGAATGTTTTCGGGACGGAAATAACACTATTAAGGTTTAATTAAGAGGCTGCGGGTATTTTAACATTCGAAAGTGAAATGTTTAGCCAAGGCTCCGCATTGGGTTGTAGTTTTTTTCTTTCATATGTTTCCCAAAGTCTAAAATGTATATTGTGTTTTCGAATATTTCTCAAATTCCAATCTCAAATTCTATACTGTATTTTCGTATGTCCTCAAGTTCTATACTTCATTTAAACTACTTAACGTTTCCAAATGTAACGCACTCAAAGCAAATACTAGAAGTATGAACAAATTTACGTCCGGATTAATATACCCTCTGTCACTTTATTCACATTTCGTTAATTCTTCTAAATTCTTGATATCATTTATTTATTCATTTTAAATTTACTTGCATTAATTCATTCGGTATACAAACGGATTCTGTTTTTGTGGATTTAAGACGTGCAACTTAAATTCTTTTTAATGAACTAGCAAGGTTTTATTTATAGGGTGTAAGTATGGGCACCCTAACAGTCACTGGTATTTCAGCTGGATTCGCGCGAGTCCTGTGTCCAGTTTGGGGATTCTTTACGATTTTTCAAATGTCTAAAAGCTTAAGTCTTCATCATTCCTTCGATCGGTAGAGAGTTTTCGAGAAAAAAATAATACACTAAATTTCTGACCAAAAAGGTTTCCTATCCGATAAGTTTTGTATTTTTTACTTGGGCAAATTGATTGAACAATACTTGTTCATTCGCAAAATCAGTAACTTAGTTTATTTGGATGATTGGATGATTATATGTTTCAGCTAGATATTTATTTATTATATGTATTTTGTAAATATTCAGCAGATAGCGGTTACTTTGAGTGCAGATTTCATTTTTTTATTATGTAATATGGTATACATACATAGAATATAGTGCTACATATTAATAACTTTTAGATTTGATTTAAGTTTTAAGATCTAGAGTTTATTCATCTCCAGCCGACATGGATACTTATTATTGAAAAAAAGCTAAAGTTCACATTTTCCTCGAGGGTTGCTTTTGGTTAAGGGAAAGAAGTAACTCGAACAGCTCTAACTTTACGTCAACAGTTTAGCAATAAAACAGAATTTTAACCAGATTTTTAAGAAAGATACTAAGTTATCTACTAACCTCGACAATTAGCTTGTCGAAGGAAAATGGCAGCGATAAGTGGTCCACACGTGTGTGTTAAATATCGTTATCTGATTGGATCATAGATAAGTTTGATTGACAGGCGGCGACTGGTCAATTACGGGTTTTCTATTGATAATAGTAGCATCAATAATAGGGGATCGATCATGTTTTTGGTTTACATTTACATATGTTTTCAATTTTTTTTTCTTAAAATTACCTAAACATACTTCAATTGTGGCTTTAAATAATACGCATAATTGTATATCGATTACCTGACAGTGTCAAATATGCACTTTTCAATATCTTGGATATTAATAGTTAGTTAATTTTAGCTCCATTTATTGTGTCAGTCACACTACACCGTATAGCGTTAACGGACGCCAAACGTATAGAAAAATTGCGGCACAAAGTTATCCAGTGACGAAAGGTATCACCTGCTGCTGCTCCGTGCTCTCGCGATCGGTGTTTGGGGCGCATAAAATGCACAATGACCGTAAGATTGACGCACATAGGACGAACAACGTTCAATTAACGGATATCATCTTACTAGTAAAAAAAATTTTGAACATGCTCAAAACCTTCCACCGGATGGAACGAACATCGCCGGACAAGGAGTGCAGGCGCCGCATGATAAACGGAAAAGAAACGCATGCGAACGGACACGAACGGATTGAAAATTTTGTTATACGTTGGACGTCCGTTAACGCTGTACGGTATAGTGTGACTGAGACTTAAAGTGTCGGTACTATACCTCGGAAAGAACAATGAGGCGTTTATATGCATTCTGTTATGAGAACGTAACAGATGTTTAAGCTAAGTTTTATAGATAAAAATGTTGCTTGCTAAAAATCACATTTTTATCATGGAAATATACACAGAACATGCATGTTTTATAGATCAATCTGAAAAGCACCAACTATTTTTAAAGATTATTGCTGTTGTTTTTTTTTTCAACACGTTACAATATTTCGTAAATACGAAACAGAAAAGAGATTTATAGTCTGAGGCTCGTTTTGGGACTCCGATTGCATATTAAAGTAGTTCTGCACTTTTGGATCGAAATTTTTTTTACAATGTAGAATTTGATTAAACTCTGATACATCGGAATATACTGAGAAAATTCAGCAAATAAAACGATAGGGTCGTGTGCTTGATTTTTTGCTAGACTGATTTGAAAAATTTGGACGTCACACAATATTCCATAATGGGGGTCTATGGGAAAATCATTACTTTCATAACATTTTCGCAAATAGAAATTTTTCTACAATGTAGATTTTGATGAATCTTCTCACAGTTGTAATTAAACACATAGCCAATAATTTGGTGAAATAAAATGTATATGTTCTTGTGCTTATTTTTGAGATACGTATGTGACCATGATTAAAGTGAACCGGACATTTCTCGCTAATTTTAAGACATTATTTTGACTTATTTTAAAACGTGTCATATGTTTTAATATCATATTTTGACTTTAGTAATAACTGAGATAAAGTGAACGTTTAACCTGAAATTCTAAGTAAAAAGGGGGGAATATTCATGAAATATTGGTACAAGAGTTATGGCCCTTGTGTCATATGACGTGAGTGATGATGTTGAACAGCTATTTTAAGTTTGAATCAAATCTATTTCGTAATAACTGAGATATAGTGAAAGTGCATAAAAACTTTAACCTGAAATTCTAAGTAAAAGGGGATAATTCATTAAATATTGGTACCATAGTTATAGGCCTTGTGTCATATGACGTGGGAGATGATGTGGAACAACTAATTTCAGTTTGAATAAAATCCATTTAGGAATAACTGAGATAGAGTGAAAGTGCATCAAAACTTTAACCTGAAATTCTAAGTAAAAAGGGGGATAATTCATGAAATATTGATGTGAGAGTTATGGCAATGATAACATTTATAAATTTTGTTGCCACTTTTCCGGCGTGAAGTCTATCACAAAACCCAAACCAAGTCAACAATTTTAGCTCACCTGAGCCAAAGGCCCAGGGTGAGCTATTGTGATCACTCGCCGACCGGCGTCCGTCCGTCCACACTTTACTTTAAACAACATCTCCTCCTAAACGAATAAGCAAATTTTGATGAAACTTCATAGGGATGATCCTTGGATGGTCTTCTTTAAAAATTGTTCAAAGAATTGGATTCCATACAGAACTCTGGTTGCCATTGCAACCGAAAGGAAAAACTTTAAAAATCTTCTTGTCCAAAACCACAAGGCCTAGGGCTTTGATATTTGTTATGTGGCATCATTTAGTGGGCCTCTACAAAGAATGTTCAAATTATCCCCCTAGGGTCAAATATGGCCCCACTCTGGGGGTCACGTGGTTTATATAGACTTATATAGGGAAAACTTTGAAAATCTTCTCCATCAAAACCATAAGGCCTAGGGCTTTGATATTTAGTATGTTGCATCATCTAGTTGGCCTCTACCATGATTGTTCAAAGTATCCCCCTAGGGTATAATATTGCCCCGCCCTGGGTGTCACATTATTTCTATAGACTTATATAGGGAAAAAAATTGAAAATCTTCTTGTCAAAAACAAAAGGGCCTAGGGCTTTGATATTTGGTATGTAGCATCATATGGTGGGCCTCTACCAAGATTGTTCAAATGATTCCACGCCCCCCCCCCCCCCCCGCAGGTTGAAATATGGCCCCGCCAATGGGTGGGGGGGGGGGGGTCACGTGGTTTAGAAATACTTGTAGAGGAAAACACTTTAAAAATCTTCTTGTCTGAAACCACAAGACCTAGGCTTTTGATATTTGGTATGTAGCATTGCCACTAAGATTGTTCAAATTATTACCCTGGGATGAAGAGGCCCTGCCACGGGGGTCCCTAGTTTTCCATACACATATATAGGAAAAAACTTTAAAACTCTTCTTGTCTGAAATTGCAAGGCATAGGCTTTTGATATTTGGTATGTTGCATTGCCTAGTAGTCCTCTACCAAGATTATTCAAATTATGACCCCGAGTTGAAAAGAGGCCCTGCCCTGTGGGTCCCAAGTTTTACATAGACTTTTATAGGAAAACACTTTAAAATCTTCTTGTCTTAAAGTTCAAGGCTTATGCCTTTGACATTTTGTATGTATCATTGCCTAGTTTATCTCTTACAAGATTGTTCGAATTATGCCCCTGGGTGAAAAGAGGCCCCGCCCAAAGGGGTCACTTGATATATGAGTTATATAGGAAAAATACTTCAAAAATTATCAGATCATATTTCCTGGACTGTTTAAGTATATTTACCAGATGACCCCAAATGATAAAGTGTCACCAGACTGTGACCTTATAGTAAAGGCCATTTATGAAAAAAAGGGTAAAAACTCGCAAAGAATTGATTTTTGGTGAAAGCATTATACAATATGTATGTAACAGCATACTAAAAGTATAGAATGTTATCATGGTGCAAAATGCATTTTTGGGGGTAAAAAATACATATATATAACTGAAACTGTGAATTTCTGGAATCGGCCCATAATGATGTCAATATTTTTATTAAGAAAGTGAAATTTTGCATGGTAGTAGAGAATTACAACACAAAAAAATAAGCCCATGACTATTTTAAAAAAATCCAAGATGGCCGCCATTAAATTCTCATTACACAGGAAAACCGTTTAAGTATTTCACAAAGTTAAAATAGTGTGAAAAATGACCAGCATCATAGAAGATACACACATTTTATTTCAAAACACACAGACTTCAGTCTTAAACAAATTCAAGATGGCTTCTCAATTCCAAAATGGCTGCCACAGGGTCATTTAGACAATACAGACCCCGAATAAGAAAATGGCGCTAAAAATGGTTTAACTGAAAATAATTTTCTTGCATCAAACATGACCCCGATTTTTTCTGATTTTTATTCAGCACTGACAATATTCGTCAACAGAATGTAAGATACAGACATTTAAAGTAGGTCTTGATGAGAGCTGCAGCCATAGGAAATATGACAATTTTATATAGAATAACGAAGAACAGCTATTCAGTGTGCTGTAACATACAAGGGAACATTGGTAAAAATTGACATCTGGCCAGATGAGGATGGGAAAGGTCTACTTTGACTAGAATTTGATAAAAGATGACAGATGTATTGCAATTTTGCTTTACATATTGATAAACACATAAAGACCACATTTTCAATGTATTTGTGTGTATGCACAGTATTTTTTTTTCTCAAAACGGCATTTTGGTATCCTAACGATTGCTAATTTCTAGTAGTTAGAGGTACAGTTGAACATATTTTACAGTTTAAATGTGTAATTTGCCCTGACAGTGTAGCAGATCACAGTAGAAAATGACAAAACAGGGCAAAGGTAGGCTACAGTTATGATAACTGATTGAAAATTATGTTGTGACAGCTATTTTTGCCAAAATTTGATGAGTTGTCACACGTTACTGAAATTGCCATAAAACCTTAGAAATTGTTGGTATAAACTAAAACCTTGTATTTAGGTTGTTTGTACATTTCAAATGAAACTGGCAAAATCTTAGAGAAAAAATGTTTTCCTTATAGGCATACAGACACTTAATAGGAAAATGGTCAAAAAATCGTAGTCGCATAATGATGGATTCACATAGTCCTCAGTTTTTGCTCTGTAGAGCTATTTCCCTTACTTTAATTGCAATATTTGCTGAAATCAAATGATAGATCTATACTTGACATGTAGGTAGCATTTTCATAATAAAATAATAACAATACAGAATGTGTCATGTTGACTTAGATCATACACTACCACTATAGTTTGGGATCTCATTGTTAAGCTAATGTTTCAGTTTGTGTGTTTGACTGAAAATATTTTTTCTGCATCAAGCACGACCCCTGCTTTCCTTTTTCATTTTATTCAGTATTGACAATATTCTGCAGAAAATATAAGTTACAGACTTTAAAAATAGGTCCTGATGTGCGCTGCAGTCATTGGGAATATGTGAACTTTATTAAGAATAAAAAAAGAACAGCTATTAAGTGTGTCATAACCTTTAACAAAAACATTAATTTAATACATTTTACTAAAGTACGATTCGCATTAGCATAGAAATCTATATCATAACAACACTTCCACATAGCATATGTAAATATCAGAATACGAGTTATATGGCACAAGAAAATGCTTACGCCTTTAGTATCTTGAACAATGTAATGTGTCCAATTGCTATGGTGACTGTCCTATGTTAAAACTTAGAGCTGGTGAGACCATATACAGCACCTTATAAATATTTTTTTTCTCTGGCTACCTCACCTAAATGATTCATGACTGCAATGATTTCAGGGATCAGGCGAATCACTCAATGTTTCAAACTAACAACCTTCAACTAATGATAATCAGCTCAAACTCCTCCTATAGGCTGAGGATACTGTGTTTGACCCCAATGCCTTGACTGTACTTCGGCGATAACGTTGAACCTCGTTCTCTTACTGACTCAAAAGATTACCAAACCACACGTCTCTGTCTCAGATTGTCTCAGATTTCCTATGATCAGCCTGTATTTGCTATCGTCTATCTCGTAAATGTTTAATTTCTATGCGCTGGCCTTAACGCTCGAAACCCAGTTACAATACTGCAACTCTTCTTTAGTCTCAAACGCCTTTTAATATAATTTATCTGCCCTGACAGTGTAGCTGCAACAGCTCTTTTTTCAAGGTACTGGGATAAATCATAAGTTGAATCCTTAATGTGTGGATATAGAGTGTAATTCATATACTTATCTATACCCTAGCAGAGGTGTGCTTTGACTGGTGCTATGTATGGAACTTGTTTCTGATTGGTCCAAACTCGAACATATTTTGCATTGAATACACGAGTACTTGATCTAACAAATAGTTGGTTCTCTTTTACTATACGATTGTATTTAACATAATGTGTGATGCTGAGATCCAGCTATGACTGTTATTAACCCAAGTCGTTCATAAGGCTATAACACACTAAATAGCTGTTCGTCTTTATACTATATAAAATTGACATATTCCCAATGGCTGCAGCACACATCAGGATCAATTTAGAATGTCTGTAACTTAATTAAATTTTCTTGAAGAATATTATCAGTGCTGAATAAAAATCAAAAGAAAAGCGGGGGTTATGATTGATGCAAGAAAAATATTTTAGTCAAATGCACAAATTGCAAAATCAGCTGAAAATGAGACCCCTGATTGTAGTGGTGGTGTATGATATAAGTTTCCATGATAAATTCTGTCATGTTATTATTTCATTGTGAAAATGCTACCTACATGTCAAGCATAGATCTTTAATCATGTCATTTCAGAAAAATAATTGCAAAATATAAGGAAAATAGCTCGAGCAAAAAAGAAGGAAGAAAAAGGCTGAGGACTATTTGAATCAACCATATTTTTCGTGCCATTTTCCTATTTAATGAAAAAGAAAATTAATTGAAAAACAAAAAAAAACCTTTTAATGTACCTTTGCCTCAAAACCATGATTATCATATAGGAAATGATCTTACTAAGAAAGAAAAGTACCCATACTCATATATTTTGTTTGTAAATAAGGAAGTTATCGCTGCTTTACGACAATATCTACTGCCGAATGACTCGGCAATTTTGTCTGTATACTTCACTATTGCCCCGTATTGAATCTGCTGGATTCATACTGTTACTAACAATAACCAGCTTATTATATGTAAAAGCTATTATATGAGACAATTTGACATAAAATCGACGTCAATTCTGGTTTAAATGTCGTTTTTATGGCGGCCATATTGGATTTAGGACGCCATTTTGTTTTCCTCTAAATTTCTAATTAGTTTACATTTTGCACAATATAGTAATCTAATGTAGTGCCAAAGTTGGACCTCGTTAGATGCATAAATCTGTTGTTATGAGCCGATTCCAGAAATCCGCAGTTTCATTAATATTTTTAACATTTTAACCAAAAAAATAGACATTTTGCATCATGATACTTTTCTATACGTTTTATATGTTGTTGCATACATCTTGTATAATACTTACACAAAAAATCAATTCTTTGCGGGGTTTTTTCCCCGTTATTTGGCATTTTGGCCATAAATGGCCTTTACTTTTGACCTACTGACCTACTTTCTTGTTTTTAAAGATACAGCCTTGAAATTTGGATGACTTGTACAGTTTTGCACACCCATCTTAAAAATGACTTACTGACCTACTTTCTTGTTTTTTAAGCTTTAGCAAAGAAATTTGTTCAAGCAAGCAATTTAACTCAGGTGAGCGATATAGAGCCATCATGGCCTTCTTGTTTATTACATTTATCCCTCTTTCACCTGCCATCCTTATTATTATTAAATCTATATTTATAGTCAATTCTATTGGTCTAGATTTTTACGATTTTTTAGATAAATAAGTGGATATGTGGGTGGCAGAAATATGCCACCATAGATATCAAAATCTTGTGATATTAACAACACATTTAGTAGTATTTAACAAGAGCGCCGCCAAGCGGGGCAATATACGCCCGAAGGATTACATCAGAGGATGGCAGCGAAATTTAAAGAACTTGACTGTTGAAGCCCAAAGGACAGGAACAACAAAAAAGAAGAAATTCCAAAAAATAAAATCTAAGTCCACAAAAAAATTCTCACCAGGTAAAGTTATGTCAAAATACATCTAAAGATTTGATGTACCATCCATGTTGTACCACAGAAAAATGGTTTCGTTTTTCCCTATGGCCAATAATAAAAAAAGTTTCAAAATAAGCTATTTATAGTAACAAAAAAGGGAAGTTATTCAAAAAAATATTGTAAGAGAACAAAAAGGGATCTGCCAAATAAAAACAACAGCACTACAATGCAGAGTAATATACACAAAGCAAAGTCATATATGACCTTTGACCCTTAAGTGTGACCTTGACCTTGAAGCGAGTCACCAAAGACATGCTCTGTGCACGTCGCCTCAATGTGGTGAACATTTGTGCCAAGTTTCTTTGAAATCATTCAAGCAGTTCAAGAGTTACAGAGCGTACACGAATCACACTCATATGACATTTCACTCCTAAGTGTGACTTTGACCTAGAAGTTAGTCATCCGAAACAAGCGCTCTGCACGTCGTCTCAGCATGGTGAACATTTGTGCCAAGTTTCTTTGAAATCCTTCAAGCAGTTCAAGAGTTACTGAGCGGACACGAAAAACACCCATATGACCATTGATCCCCAATTTTGACCTTGACTTTGAAATGACACATCCAAAACATGCGCTCAGCACGTCGTCTTGGTGTAGTGAACATTTGTGTCAAGTTTCTTTGAAATCCTTCAAGCAGTTCAAGAGTTACAGAGCGGACACGAAATTGCTAACGGACGGACAGACGGACACCGGGACCATAACATAATAAGTCCCTTCGGGCGTATAAAAATAATTATAAATATGTCATTGAAGGGACTGGCCTTCAGATCGTTCGACAACAATAACAATTTTTTTAGATATCTGGAAAATAATGCTTTGAAACTTAATTACCGACAGACTATATGTTACGGAAACACTCGATAATTAGTTGTTTTACTACTTTTTACGATGGAAATTGAAAAGCGTTTATAACGCTTTACTTTAGGCAAACTGCCTCGATTATAAATATCTATATTCAACGCGCGTTAAACACGACAGCAGATAATCATTCTATTGCTGTGGCGACCCGGGTTCGATTCCCGACGTGGTCTTCTTTTTCTCTTCGTCTGACATTTTAAAATAGTTTAGAAACAAAAACTCACATTCTAATGTTCATATTATAACCAAACTTCAATTTAAAAGGAAAAAACCTTTTCGCCAAAATCTGGAGGTCAGTGCCTTTAACCTGAAACATGATATCAGAAGAAAAATGGAAAAAAATATATATCAAATAATTAAAGATATATTTGAATCATTTCATGGTATCTTTATGTTAATTAAATGATATGAAAATAAATGATATCGTTAAATGAATATATGATTTACCTATTAAATGCATGAATGATATCAAAAAGTAGATTTAAAATATCATAGAGTGATTTGAAGATATCACAAAATAGTGACTGTGTTACCTGGTACGCATCTGTCTTAAATAATGTACAGGAGAGGATTTCGACTCTTAAGGTGATATAAGCTTAAATGTCGTCCTATATGTGTTTCATTAAATACAATACATAGTCTCAATTTGTGACTTTGGGTACTTCCCCGCGTTTTGTGTACTAGTTAATAACTTCACCACGTGTTTGGACTATTAGAGATTTTCAACTTACTTCGACGCGGACTGCGGACAGCGGACTGCGTACTTACAGTAGGTGTTTTCTCAAAATATTTAAAGGTTCGCAAGAAAAAAGATACCTATGGTATATATGTTTCTTTTACCTATATGTGTAGTTACTTTTGCCTTCTCAATTAGTGTATTGTGATATAATTATCTGCTAATACAATACATACGTTTGAAAATATATGGATAGTAAACAGGCTACATTTTAACACTCGTAATCGCAATTTTCAGATGTCATACTCTATTATTTTCAGTTCATGTCACATTTAAACGAGTCGGCTACATAAATGTCTACATGTAGGATGCCTCTAGATTCAGCTTAATACCGGTACTCATTTTACTTGCCTTTAGCATGTTCTTCAAATATCCGTATGCTTTAACATTTTGTTTTGATATGGAGACATTTCTTCTGCGCGACGCTAACGACTTCGAACCCCCAGTGCAACGATAATACTTCATCTTAATATGTTCATGCAATAAAAAAGTCAACTTGAAACGTGGATTTGAAGATAACGGCGATTCCTATAAAAAAAAACAGTTTGGGTTTAATTTGTGTCCGTCCATACGGTTCCTAGACTTGTATTTCCTAGCAACAACATAAGAAAAAAGCAGTACAAAATATTATTGTGAAAAAAAAAGGATACATTTTGAATAAAACAAACGTCCGTTTAATTTTTGTTGCGTAGTGTAAATACAGTGTTCTCGTAGACTGCTGTACTGAAAAAGTCATTGTTTTTCATTAATTTTGTTAACTGTAGAAATCATGAGAAGTTTAATGAAATATCTTAAATGATTTAGTTCAACACTTTGTCAAAACATACGGGAAGTTCTCATTATATGCATCTTTCATCCCTGTCGAAACGAGATCCGATATATTACCATAACTTAGCGGCAACATCCTGAATTAGTTATGTATCAGAATGTTTGAAAATTAAAAAGAAAGAATATCCACTTCATATTAACATGATCTGATATCAGATTTTGAAAAATGATCAAGACAGGCTCGATCTTGATTACTGAGAGACTGAATTCCTGGGCTTCTGTTTTCAAAACATTTTGGGTCTCAATTGAGTTTGAGAATGAAACATTGTCATTGATATCAATATTGCATGTTAAAATTTAAGATTTAAATTCATGACTATTTTCAAGTGGGTATTCAGTATGGATTGTCAGTCTCTACTGGAATCTAATCTTTAAGTACCATCAAAACTAGCTGTCATCTTTTCAATCTAAAACCCAGCTGAGACCGATAATTGTTTTGTGAAGAAAGGGCCTGAGAAGCGTCCAAGGTCAAAATTCCGATCATATTCCAAAAATGTTTTATGGCCAGTAAATGCATAGAATTGTCAACGAGATTATATTTTTGAATTAGTCAACTCCTATGACGCCATTTGAGCAATTCTGTGAGGTCATTTGATACAACAAGCTTTGAAGTCGAGACTAGCCTTTTATCATTATTTACAAAGCCTTTTTAGTCGAACACATGCAAAAAAGGGGTATGTGTAGATACTTGTCTTCAGGGAACTTGAACAAAGAAACTCAAGGTCTATATTGGTTTAAAAATTCATTATGTAGCCATCACGTATATCATGGTAGAGTGACCGGGAATAAAACTGAATTTGTAGGGTTTGAAATGGTTAAGAATATAATAATACCACGCGCGGCATATTTTTACCGCGTTGCATTACAATGTCACGCATCGTACCGTGCATATTCAAAATTGTGCGTCGTACAATAGCATTTCAGCGTCGCGCGTGCTATAATACGAAAGCCCATACTGCATATACACTATATACATTTTTGATACCAAAAATGTTGTTGTGATCCCCTACCGTTAAGGTTCGGTGAACCTCTTGCGGCGCAAGGGAAAAGTGTCTTTCTCCTCACCAGAAAGTCATTGGTTCAAATTCTGGTTTATAGGGTATGTTGATCGTTGAATCAACAGCCGTTTTCACTGCTAGCGAATACTAGCTAGAACCTCACGAAATTGACAGCAAGCATATAAATAAGTTGCAGCACTTCAAATAAAAAAGAAGTTTGCGATACAGATCCTCTAGCTTCTTGTTCATAAATACGGTAGTCGAAAGAATCAAAAAGCGATATAAAAGGTAAAAGGGTGAAAATTTTTAAAAATGCCCCCACACTGTTAAGAAAATATCTTATAGCTGTCTTTTCTCAGACATTTTAAATGAAAACAGTAATACGGCATTAGAACCGGATGCTAAATATGCAACTGTTCAGTTATGCATAACTTCCTCATATACAGTTTGAGAAAACCCCTATAGTAAGTCCGTAGTCCGTGGTCCGCAGTACGCGTCGAAGTAAGCTGAAAATCTCTATTTTAAACCCACCGAGTTGTAACCTGAGACAGACATAACTATAGCTGAAAATTTGTACCGAATTGAGGCAAAGAGACAAAAAAAAACTTAATACTAAATACCATATGGTAGGACAAATTCGATGTTTAACCACATGATTCTGGCATATCATCCAACAACAACTCATAAACAACCACAGATATAATGTGTTTCAACTGCAAGGAGATCTATGGATTCCTGAAAAAAAATGCTCGAATTCCGAAGAGTCGAGTGCATTATTTTTCTCGAATTCACAGTCATGACTGGACCCATTTATGTATTTTGTACGGTTTCACAAATAAAAATAATTTCAAGAAAACAACAAAAATTCTTATTGTAAAGACTGTACCATACAATAAGTTTACCTGAATCGAGTGACCTGATTACTATATCTAGTAAATAATAGCCATCGACTGTACCCACAAAAGATAAAATATAAGGGTACTGAAGATTTCCTTGAAGCACATAGCTTGGGTCACATGGGTTCCCAATGTTAAAACTTATCTCAATTGATCCTGATCGGACCATTTGAGTACTCGCAGTAAGTTCCAATACTTAAAACTATAACAAGGTTGTAGGTTCGAACCGTGCATGCGGCGTATTTTTTACCATTTTTTTCTCAAAACATTTGTCCTGGATATTTAACATGTATTTGATACTATTCAGTTGTGCTACTTTTTTTCCTATTATAAGTATGTCATAAACTGATAAAGATACGCCTAGGACAAAGATTGTGACATACTAATATACAGTATTTGTTTATTGGTGCATTATATATGCCGCCGCGTTTTATATATATAAAAAACTAATTTAATAGATTACATTGTATAAAATTTTAAGACAAAAAAATAACAGAAAAGTAATAGATAATAGCATGGCGTACAAATGCAAAGGGCAAGTCCGCACGCGACATTTCATAATATCCAAACAGGTGAAAAGAGTCACCTAAATATTTCATTTGTTTCTTTTAATAGCTTAATAATTTGACAATTTATGCGGCGTATTTGTAAATCAATTATTCAAATATGAATTAGCGAAAACGAATGATCGGCTTCTACAATAGAAGTATGTCTTTAAAATGGTTGAGAAATAAGATTAACAAGCACTTCTCCAGACATGTTTCGTTTATAAAAACTTCTATTCCCATCCTGTCTCCTTGCTGTTGAAACACTCGGTGAGTCATCACCGAATTATGTTAGTCGTACACGGGTAAACCCCAAAAACGTACAGATAAACAGTTTATTCTTCAAGGGCGTTCGTCTTTTGTCAAATGAGGAAAAAATTTTACTCCTTCTAGGAAGCTCGTCTCGGTATATCATGTTTATAGGTATCAAAACATAAATATGCATTTAATACATTTATTCAAGGACACTCTTTGTTATGGATGGAGGAAAACTTCCTCAAGTACTTCTGCGTAAAACGTTCTGTTACATCATTTTTCCAGGTATCATAACATAAACTGGCCCGGTCATCAGTGTACGTTCAAGGGCGTCTATTTTTATGCAACAAGGAAAGTTGGTTCGGGATGTCTCAATTCAAATCGGTCTTATTAATAAAGAAACAAACTTTATTTTAATAGAATACATAAATGGCTAGGGATATAACATAACCAAGGCCCTCGAAAAAATAGCAAAGAAATATCGTAGAGATAATAACGAAGGAAAGTCAGAAATTTAGTAAAAGCGTCACATAAAATCCTGTGTCTTTCAAATATATAGAGAAGTAATAATTATAGAAGTAATATGAAGAGAATATCACCTGAACATGTATAGCTTTTTACAAATTAATTAGCATTAACAAAATCCTACATCAACCTTTTCTTAAACAAGACTATGTTTCTTGTCAGTATTCAAGTCATTGAGAGTAAACAGAAGGTGGTTGATGGAGAAGGTGGCAATTCTGTGAACACCACAAAACGAAAGATGATGAAACAATTGCAAGAGTTATAGGTCATGTTGCGACTTTCCAAGGCTGAAACAGATCTCCTTACATGCAATATTGCATGCACGGTGAGCACCTGGGTAGAACCACCGATCTTCAGTAAGACAATTGGATGTCTTCAGTGCGATTTTCGCACCCATATCCGTCAGGTTCAACGGTCACCTTGACCTTTGACCTATCGATTCTAAGAACTGGCCCGTTTTCTGCAAAATGTCGATATTTATATATAACAGACTGAAAATACTTCAGCTCTGACCGGGATTCGAACCCGGGACCCCTTACACCTGAGGCGGACACTCAACCATGTCGCTATAAAAGCTAGTTCAATAGCAAGGAAGTTTAAGTGCACCCTTATACTCTACCCTACTACATATATGCAACCTGTTTTTATCAGTCATGGCACAGGCTAAGCACCACAAAAATCTCTTTCCGAAGGCATATCTCTAAAAATTGTAGCTTTGATAGTTTCTTAGATTACCTCGACGGAAAATGGTGCGTCACACGTAAATAGTTTCTGATTAAAGAAGATGATGCTTAACACGAACGTTTCCTTTATATTACTTTGTTACAGAATATTTCCTATTTATTGCCGTTCTTATTTCGAAAAATTCACTGTCTTCAATGAAATATCTACATTAACGTGAAACAAGAGAGATATATTTTGGAACATCATCTCTTTGTTAGAAATGACAAGACTAAGTAACAAATGAGTTTGGGGGACATGTGAATGAAACAATCCTTAAATCTAATGACTGTCTATAAATTTTATTTTTTGAAAGTGTTATGATTTTTATATAAATATAATTTTTGGAAACTTAGACTATTCAATGCGCCACGACTTAAAAAAATTTCAGCATGCATATAATAGCATTATACAGATAGTTAAAGGATCGTTATGCACGAGCCATTCAGCGGTGACATTACACGACTTTGAGTGAAATTTAAGTCGTGATTTGTACTATTTTTTATATTAATGTTTGTATGAGATCCTAACGAAAGATGTTTTGCGTTTTATATTTTCGCATAGAAGACCTATACGGGAATGCGGAAAGCTAAATCGACCGCAAGTCAGGTCTCTGTAATCCTGAAAGAAGACAAAGTAGAAAAGCACCGTACGAATAGTGTGGATATACCTTTTGCAACAAAGCTACCTCAACACGACATAGGTAAGTTTTCTTGCAAAGAATTGTAATAGAGTCTTATTATTGTCTTTAAGAGGTAAAAGGAAAAACAAATCATATGAAATTTGAAATATTTATAACAGAATAAGTATATGAAGTAGGTTACAACGTATTGATCTATACGATACAGCACAAATAATAACATTGTGATCATTTTATCACAAAACTTGTTTATTAAATAATCTTGTAGTCTTTTAGTATATCGGTTTACGCAAAGAGCTATAAAAATAAATAGATTGGCAACTTGAAAGGCATATAGAGCAAATCTCGCCAACCTCCCGTGACAAAAAAACGAGATCTCGTTTACCGGAAGTGGCGCTTTCTCCACGCGCCATTTTGTATTCGAAAGCAATTATTCATCGGTAAAATAATTATCACCGTATGACCACGCTTCTTTCGATGGCAAAAAAAACGTGTACTTCGTGTCTTAAGACCATTTCAAATTAAACTAATTTTGTTTTAGAAGTTAACATGTATTTTAAATGTAGTTTTAAAGGTACAAATTGTAACTCCATGCTCGCCGATGTTTGTTTTTAGTAAGATAACGCCGAATCACGCTCTGATACGAGCTCACGCGAGATTACAGCCAGTTGCCATTCTGTGTATTTTATACTTCTTTGGTTTACGTTGTTTATTCATTTGCTGATATGTGTCCATGCCTTCACTTTCATGTAAAGACGGGGACAACTTTAATAATATGATACATGTTATCTGTTTTGAAGCGAGAAATCAGACAAATAAAGTCCTAGTTTTAAACAAAAATTATAAAGCAAATATATTGTATCATATGTTAGATGAAGCGCTAATAACGAAGATGACAAATATCAAAAGAACTTTTCACTGCATACGGATTTACGCTGACTTGAACTTCGGCGCAGTTTTGCTTCTAAAATAGGCATTTGACAAGCAAACTGATAAAAATGTGTGTCGATGATGGAAGGTCTACAGGTACCATCATGGAGTTGAGACACAGAGAAAAACATGTAAACCTGAGACTGCTGTAAAATTGTTTTGCTTTTTTTATTGTAACATTTTAAACCGCAATCTTTCACACATTTTACCTACTGATGTGTAGTCGAACTTAAATATAATCAAAGCCCTGAAAGCACAGAAAGGTTGAAACCTTTCGATTTATAATCTGAAGAAAAACATGTTGTTCTGGTAAGAAGTTAGTTCAATAACATTAAACTTGCACAGGGCGCCATTTCATATTTGGACGTTCAACATGTCCCTGTGTCAAGTTTAATCGAATGACAGCCATCTACATAGCAAACATTTCAACCTTATTTTATTGAAGTGTAATGTAGGAAAACTCTCAAACACGTGATATATTGGTTAACCGTAATTTAAACTGCACTACAAATTACTTCTCCGACACATTACACAGACTATTCTACCATAATTTAATTAAATATCATGAACATATAATACAACACTGAACAAATATTTAGAATCAATTATACATCATCAGACGAAAACAAATACGTTTTACCTATGGCACTAGTAAAAAAAATCTGCGGCTATTATCTAACGCACTTGTACCGCCGAATGCATGTAGACTAGTCCTTTAAACTGCCTTTATATGAACTTATAACTTAATGAAATAAATTGTAATCTAACACAACCAATAAATGCTGGTTACATCCATCGATTATAATCATATGCACACTACATAGACAATACCTTATTAACGGGTCGCATTTTTTATAAAATCCGACCATGAGAATATTTTTCATGTAAAATCATTCTTTATAATAAAGAAAATTTGACAGTTTCGTGTTGTGTTGCAAAAGTGAATGGATGTACATTTTACTTTCAAAGTGTGGACAGGTCTTCGCTAATTTCAGTAAGACAGTGTGTTCAATGAATAGGTTTCCTTTTCACTCTTGAGTCACTCCCACCGTGAACTTGTAAACCTTCCGCAAAGCTCTACCGGAAAATTTGTAACTTCGATTAATCGTCGGACTATATGAAATGTCAAAATCGTAAAAAGTTGAAATCCGACGTTTATTTATAGAACTAGTAAGAAGTGTGTATGTAACCTTCACTTTCACAGGAGCAGGAATTAAAGGCATGAAGGTAGTTATTCGCTGGATATGCCAACATGGTCTACTCGAATTTAGTCCATATCAATAGATTTTTCCCGACTAGTAAAGGCTATTTTCATGTCAAATATCAGCTTTATTTATGCATGATTGTAAGGAAGAATGTCTGTTGATGTTTTAAGCTACGTTATATGCTTCCAAAAGTTAGTCGAAGCTGCTTGGTAAAGTGAAAAGTAGTGAGTATTATGATGGTGCGAAAACACTTTGACCTTATTTAACCCCTTACCCTTGACTTAAACTGACCAATGCTGACCCAGTACCCTTGGTACTGTGAAAACCTTTGATTTGACCAATTCAAAAAACCGCAGGTTTTGAACCCAGTGAAAAAAATCAAAAAGTTTTAAATACATATAATATAAATGAGTCAAAAACAAATATATTGTGTAAAAGAAAGAAAATTTACTGATAGTATAAATCAACAATATGTTACAACAAGGGGGCCATGAAGGCCCTGTATTGCTCACCTGACCTATTGACTTAAAGATCATCAAGATAGTTTCATTAAGATATGGTCATAAATGTGGCCTCGAAAGTGTTAACAAGCTTTTCCTTTGATTTGACCCGGTGACCTAGTTTTTGATCCCACCTGACCCAGATTTGAACATGACCTATAGATTATCAAGATTAACATTCTGACTAAGCTTCATTAAGATAAGATCATAAATTTGGCCTCTAGAGTGTTAACTAGCTTTTCCTTTGATTTAACCTGGTGACCTAGTTTTTGACCCTACATGACCCAGATTCAAACTGGAGATTGAGATTATTTTGAATAACATTCTGACTAAATTTCATGAATTTATAGTAAAAAATGTGGCCTCTACAATCTTTTCCTTTTATTTGACCTGGTGGCCTAGTTTTTGATTTCAGATGACCCAATATCAAACTCTTCCAAGGTGTTATTGAGGGTAACATTCTGACCAAGTTTCATTAAGATTGGGCCAAAATTGTGACCTCTAGAATATTAACAAGCTTTTCCTTTGATTTGACCTGGTGACCTAGTTTTTAACCCCAGATGATGCAATATTGAACTTGTCCAAGATTTTATTGAAGGTAGCATTCTGACCAAGTTTCATTAAGATTGGTTAAAATTGTGACCTCTAGAATGTTAACAAGCTTTTCATTTGATTTGACCCAGTGACCTAGTTTTTGACCCCAGATGACCCAATATCAAACTCGTCCAAGATTTTATTGAGGGTAACATTCTGACCAAGTTTTATTAAGAATAGGCTAAAATTGTGACTTCTAGATTGTAAACAGTAAAATTGTTGACGACGGACGACGGACACAGGGCGATCACAAAAGCTCAAATGAGCTAACACAAAATGGTAGACTTATGTTAAGAGCTCAGTGTGTATCCTGCGGTAATATAAAAACAGTTTGTGAAACATACTGGGGGAGCAGCGAAGCTCGCCGGAGGCTTGGCCGGAGGTGCGATTGATATTCATAAAGCAATGTTACCTTTATTACCTAAGAAAGGTTTAACACTTCCAGGATATAACTATTGTGGACCAGGAAATCCTTTGGATAATGGACCTCCTGTTAATGAACTAGACGCAGTGTGCATGGACCATGACTTTTGCTACGACAGTGGTGTAAAAAAAAAAGGTATATGTGACAAGCAAATGCTTTCCAACTTAAATAACACTCAATCAAAAACATTTGGAGAAAGATTGCAAAACATTTATATGTAAAACCAGCAAACGAAATACAAACTTGAACTCGGGAAAAAACAAAAATCAAAAAACGGGAAAAGCGGGTAGGGTATATACTCAAAAAGATCCCCTAAATAACATGGAGAGATGAATTAGCAGAAGAATTAAATAAACCAATTAAACGAAAAATTCCGAAACGAAGAGTGATAGTTAGTGTTATTGACGATTTTTTTATTTTTTCTTGGTTAGGTTTAACGTCGCACCGACACATTTTTGGTCATATGGCGACTTTCCAGCTTTGATGGTGGAGGAAGACCCCAGGTGCCCCTCCGTGCATTATTTCATCACGAGCGGGCACCTGGGTAGAACCACCGACCTTCCGTAGGCCAGCTGGATGGCTTCCTCACATAAAGAATTCAACGCCCCGAGTGAGGCTCGAACCCACATCGATGAGGGGCAAGATTTGAAGTCAGTGACCTTAACCACTCGGCCACGGAGGCCCCTATATTGATGATACTTGGTCTGCCGATTTAGTTGATATGCAACCTTTTTCACAGTACTGAAATACTGTTGAAAAACGGCGTTAAACCCAAATCAAACAAACAATTTTTCAAAATGTAATAAAGGTGTGAAGTACTTTTTAACCGTTATTGATATATTCAGCAAATATGTTTGAGTTTTTCCATTTAAGAATAAAACTGGAGAATCTGTTACTGAAGCATTTGATTAAATAATTACTGAAGGTAGAACACCTACCAATTTATGGGTAGATGAAGGAAAAGAATTTTATAATAAAAAGTTTGAATCATTTTTAAATAAAAATAAGATTAACATGTATCATACATTTAATGAAGGAAAAGCTATAGTAATCGAAAGATTTAATAGAATAATTTGGAAATATTTTACAGAAATAATAATATTCACACTTATTTAGACAATTTGCAGGATATGGTTGACAAATATAACAAAAGAAAACATTCTAGTATAAAAATGACACCGACTTGAAGCCAGTAAAAACTTAAATAAAGGTACTGTTTACTTTAATTTATATGGTAATTTAAAGATACCAAAGAGTAAACAAAAGTTTAAAATAGGTGATCGAGTTCGCTTAAGCAAACTTAAACAACATTTTGAAAAAGGATATACACCAAACTGGACAGAGGAAATATTTATAATTGATAAAATCCATAATACAAATCCCAGAACATATACTATTAAAGATTTGAATAATGAAATAATTCAGGGTTCATTTTATGAGCAAGAACTTTTACCTACTAAACAATAGGATTTTAGAATAGAAAAAGTTATTAGACAAGACAATAAGAATAAACAAGCTTTAGTAAAGTGGAAAGGTTATAGTGAAAAATTCAATAGTTGGATACCATTTAGTGAACTAAAACAAATATAATTAATTTTAGAAAATATATTATATAAATGAGTAGTAAAATTCTAATTTCTAATGGAATAGAAACAATAGATCAATTAATTATTCACTTGACTAAACTTGCTGCTGCTTACAGAAAAAGTTATAAGTCTTGTGGAAGAGTAAATACATGATTACAAATTACAGCAGGTATCTTTGGTTGCTCGGCTGCATTAGCACTTGTTCCAGCTATTCCTATATTTGTAGCAGTTGCTGGCGCTGTTCAATCAGTAATTACTATATTTATTAATAGACTAAAAGTTAAAGACAAGAAAACTATTTTAAAATTACATCACTACAAAATAAAAAATAACTAATAACAAAAGGACAGATCGGAAAAGTAAATAAAGAAGAAGAGAAAAAGGTTATTGAAGATATTTTGACAATACTGTTAGAAATGCAGAAAGAAAAAAATATTCAATGCCTCTTGAAATGTATATGAAGGAATTTAAACTTAACGGATACAGAAATGAAAAAGAAGAAGAGTTTGTTAAATATATCTATTTTTTACGTGCGTTTTTTAAATATATTTGTTTCTATAAGTATATTATATAAATGGTTAATAGAAAGGTAGATAGAATGATTATACCAAAATTATCTAGCACTTTAGGAGAAATAACAAATGAATATCAAAATTCATATAAAAAAGTACTAAAAAGAAGAAACGTTATTAATGCTAAACTTGATCCAAATCTACATATTAAGAAATTTGAAATTAAAATTAGATACAGACAGGATCCAAACAATCAACTATATTTAACTATAAAAGACTCATTTGATATTCTTAAATCTGAACTTAAAACTTTAAAAGGTATAAAAATTAATGTTTTATAAATAACTGTTGCAAAAATTAGTCAAACAGATACAATATATATAATCAGCTTATTTTCAATCAAGGGCTTTAATTATTATGAGAGAATCTCAAATAAAAAACACTTTACGTCAAGCTTTTGATGAAATGATAAATAGGATCGGTAATTGGATTTCAGAAGGAAGAGGCTGAAGAATAGAGTCAGTTGATGCTCATTATATAGATAGAAATAAATATGCACCGCTGGCTGCATCTAGTTATTTAAAATAACCAAAACCATTAGAGAATTCAATGGAATGATTGATAAATATAAAGAATAATAAAGATAATGAATGTTTTAGATAGTGTCATTTAGCTTACAAATTTCCTGTTGAAAAACAAACCTCAAAGAGTTTCAAATTACAATAAGCATATAGAAAAACTCAATTATAAAGGAATTAAATTTCCTGTTATAATAAAACAAATACCTAAAATAGAAACCCAGAATGATATTTCATTTAGTATATTTGGTTATGAAGATAATAATGTTTATCAATTATACTTATCAAAAAATCAATATGACACTGTGACATGTTAATTAATAAGAAAATGCTCGAGGAAGAAGAATATTGTAAGGAAATATTTAATGAAAACTTCAACAAAGATTTGAAAATGTCGAAAAAAGATGAAGCTTTATTTAAAAAACAAATATCTTGTCATATTTGTGGAAAAGAATATAAGGAAAATGAAAATCCAGTACGAGATCATTGTCATATAACAGGAAAATTTAGAGGAAGTGCTCACTCAGAATGTAATATTAATTTTAGACTAACACACAAAATTCCTGTTCTTTTTCATAATTTAAGAGGTTATGACGGTCATTTTATTATGCAACAAATTTAAAAAAGAAATAGAAATTATTCCTAATAATATGGAAAGATACATGGCATTTATGGTAAGTGATTTAAGTTTTATAGATAGTTTTCAATTTATGTCTCAGTCATTGGATATATTCCATATTTTAAGTACACTTCTCAAGAATTTAAAAAAGAAAAGGTTGAATTATTAAAAACAAAAAGTATTTATCCATATGATTACATGGATTCATTTAAAAAACTCAAAGAAACAAAACTGCATCCTAAAGAAGAGTTTTATTCAATTTTTAAATGAAACGTATATATCTGACAACGAATATGAACATGCTAAAATGTTTGGAATAAATTTGAAATAAAAACAATGGGAGACTATCATGATCTATATTCAAAAACTGACGTATTATTTTTAGCTGATGTTTTTGAAAATTTTAGGAAACTGTGTTTGGAATATTATAAACTTGACCCTTGTGATTATTTTAGTAGTCCTGGTTTAGCTTGGATTTGATAACTGATATTGATATGTATCTTTTTATTGAACAGGGACTGAGAGGAGGAATAAGCTATATAGCTAATCGTTACAGCAAAGCAAACAATAAATATATGAAAAACTATAATTCAAAATTAGACAGTAAATATATTGTGTACTTAGATGCCAATAATCTTTACGGTTGGGCCATGTGCCGACCTTTGCCCTCTGAAAATTTTAAATGGGTCATTTTAAAACAATATAAGAATTGAATGTGATCTTGAATATCCAAAAGAGTTACATGATCTTCACAATGCTTATCCTTTAGCCCCTGAAAAGATACTCATTCAAGATCAATGGCTTTCAAATTATAGTAAGATATTAAAACAAAATTTGAAATGGGAAAAAGTAATGTAAAAAAAATTAGTTCCAACTTTAATGAAAAAAAACAAAACTATGTTGTAGAATATCAACTTCTGACTAAAGTCCTTGGTTAAAAATGTATATTAATTTTAGTACTAAAAAATTATCTAAAGCAAAGAATTATTTTGAAAAAGACTTCTTTATACTCATGAACAACTCTGTATTCGGTAAGACGATGGAGAATTTACGCAAAAGAATCAATATTAAATTAACACATGATGAAAATCTTTTATTGAAGTATATAGCGAAACCTTCAGTTGTTAGTTCAACAATGTTTAATAAGAATTTGTTTGGTATTCATAAAATAAAAAAAAGTTTATTATTAAACAGACGTGTTTTGTTGGAATGTGTATTCTTGATTTATCAAAATATTTAATGTATGATTTTCATTATAATTACATTAAGGAAAAGTATAATGATTCAGCAAAGCTTTTATTCACTGACACTGATTCATTATGTTATGAAATAAACACCGAAAATGCATATAAGGATTTTTATGAAGATTCAGAACTGTTTGATAATAGTGATTATGATAGTATTTCAAAATTTTATTTCGATATTAATAAAAAATGGAATTGGAAAATTCAAAGATGAGGCTGCCGGCATTCCTATTGTTGAATTTGTTGGATTAAGAAGTAAAATGTATTCCGTTATTGATATATTCAGCAAATATGCTTGGATTATTAAATTTAAGAATAAAACTGGAGAATCTGTTACTAAAGCATTTGATAAAATAATTTCTGAAGGTAGAACACCTACAAATGTATGGGTAGATGAAGGAAAAGGATTTTATAATAAAAAGTTTGAATCATTTTTGAATAAAAATAAGATTAACATGTATCATATATTTAACGAAGGAAAAGCTGTAGTAATCGAAAGATTTAATAGAAGTTTAAAAAGAATAATGTGGAAATATTTCACAGCAAATAATACTTACACTTATTTAGACAATTTGCAGGATATGGTTGAAAAATATAACAAAAGAAAACATTCTAGTATAAAAATGACACCGACTGAAGCCAGTAAAAACTTAAATAAAGGTACTGTTTACTTTAATTTATATGGTAATTTAAAGATACCAAAGAGTAAACAAAAGTTTAAAATAGGTGATCGAGTTCGCTTAAGCAAACTTAAACGACATTCTGAAAAATGATATAGACCAAACTGGACAGAGGAAATATTTATAATTGATAAAATCCATAATACAAATCCCAGAACACATACTATTAAAGATTTGAATAATGAAATAATTCAGGGTTCATTTTATGAGCAAGAACTTTTACCTACTAAACAAGAGGTTTTTAGAATAGAAAAAGTTATTAGACAAGACTATAAGAAAAAACAAGCTTTAGTAAAGTGGAAAGGTTATAGTGAAAAATTTAATAGTTGGATACCATTTAGTGAACTAAAACAAATATAATTAATTTTAGAAAATATATTATATAAATGAGTAGTAAAATTCTAATTTATAATGGAATAGAAACAATA
>NW_026461734.1:0-84967 GCF_021730395.1 Mercenaria mercenaria | reverse complement strand
GATCAATATTAATGGTGAAACCGGTTGAGATTTTTAACTTATATATTTTACTGAATTAAACCATGTAATATCAAAAAAGGCATTTCCTTCAATCTTTTTTCCCGCTATATTATCCGTATTGTTCAACAACAGTACATTTTGGATATATATAATAACGCAACATTTGTTAAAGTTATTGAGAAATAAAAAAAAAACGAGCAGTTGCACAGGCTTTAAGATATGTGGGCGGACGATCAGTGCCATGATGTATTTCCCTTTACCTACTTTAATTTTGACTTTTAAACCACACAACTAAAAATTACAAAACAAATCTGTTGATTGAGCCACAGAAGTGGAAATACATACTATGCTTGGTTGAGCAGAACTCAACACTTTAGACATGCGCAGATATGTTAAAATAATGGGCTTACCCTAAACAAAGAAAAGTATTAGCAGAACTAAACAATCTGGAATTTAGAAAATGGAGCCTGCACCAAAACTGTCAAAAGAAAAAATTAAAAACCAGGAACCATACCCAAGGATTGCTTATACAATACCCAAAGCTATGAAAGTGGGAGTAATGGGAGTGGGACC
This sequence comes from Mercenaria mercenaria, assembly GCF_021730395.1. NCBI lineage: Eukaryota > Metazoa > Mollusca > Bivalvia > Venerida > Veneridae > Mercenaria > Mercenaria mercenaria. The sequence continues at coordinate 84,394 of NW_026461734.1, read as the reverse complement.
ACCCAAGCGGAAACATAAACACAACATAGAAATCGTGATGAATGATCTGAAAAGAACAAAATACAACCGACCTGATAAAATGTACGAATGTCGAAACGATCTGGAACTGATGAGTTGTACAAAACATGCACAGCTACTCCTTTAAATTTTATATTTTCGTTATTGCTCTAATAGCATTGCTAACACAACTCTGATTTAACTCTGCCCGGAAATGTGTTTATTTAAATGTAAACAAAGGACGTTTTCAGGCATTTTTGTACTTCATTAGCCGAATCTTAAGGTATAAGGAAAATCTTATTTCACTCGCGACATACTATTTACACATCATTCCATGAAAGGAGTGAACAAACAATGCACGAAAAAAGTTGTATCTCTTGTATCTAGTGTACATCAAATACAAATTTAATCTAGTTGGTAGCTATTACGTGGTGATGCTTATCTCACCTACTTAATGATATTTTACAGTAAATGGCAATGCCTTGTCCCACTTTACATGTACCTATTTTGATATCGTCAGCTAAGTAGACCCTGTATGCAAAAAGAGGACTATTTACCATCCATTTTGAAAATATGTCTTGTTTCTATTTCTTCCTGGTGATTTGGTTCATTTTTTTGATAAACAAGAAAAAACACAAAGAAATCCCCCATCGTATATCTTACGACTGTATGGTTTAAGGTATATATCGTGCTTGCTGTCTGAACCAGGTTTTAATTTGATCATGGTCTGCACTATTTGCTATTCAGTTTGTACATTTTCAATGAACACCCTATGTTTGTTCTATTGTGGACAGAGAAAGAACTTGAGATTGCAATTTTGCTGCAAAAAATGAAAACGAATCACATTTTACAGTTTTGGGTGAATTAGTTTGAAATTGCATATTTACTGCCTAGTGTTGCAAACTTATACCTGTAAGAGTTGCCACTGGGTATATTTAACAATATAAAAATTAATGTTTTATTTGTTTGTACATGTACGCACAAGATGATAACATAAGACAAAATTTCCCGCAAGTGGGCAAAGTGTCTTAAAGTTAAGTTGCAGTGACACTTGATACTGCAAATGCCATAAAACTATGAAAATTGATAAAAGCTTGATATTTTGCAATTTAATAACTGGTAGTATCTGAATAAAATTGACACAATAATAGAAAAGCAGATTTTCCCCTAGATATAATATTGAATTAATTAAATAAATCAATTGACTTCACCCGCCTTTCCAACAGTATTCAATTACAAGAAATACAAATTAGTTTCCCTTATCGGCTCAGCAGTGTACATACAAATGTAACGTTACTATGGTAATGAGGCGATAAGAGCAATAAGGGCCAATTTAATTGTTCAGTTATTATATGTTGACAGCGAACATATTTTCAAGACAACAGGTTTAGGGAGAATAGATTTGGATTTCCAAGTGATAACATTGTGGTTCTTCACTAGAAAATAATTTGATACTCTTTAATAATGTATGTACTTTAGTTATTAACGTCAGATTAACCTTTGGCGACATGTTAATATATTCTGTAAACTGTGTGGTTTTCCACTGAAGAATAAAAAGAAGAAAATCTGGAACTGTGTTTTATTATTTGGACATAATAAGTAGGGACTTAGTACCTACATCATCCATAATAATTTTCGGCGTTACAATTTTCCTAAATAATAAAATTCTATAAATTATATAAAAAGGAGTTGCATTGGACTATAACACATGCAGATTTTGGAACACCCTCAGACCTTTTCGCGCTTCTAAAATAAAGTAAATTAACATAAATCAACATAAATTAATCATCATATATCAATTAAATATCAAGCTACTCGTAATGTCCATATCTGGCGTGTCAATTGAGTATGCTTTATCTAAACGATTTGATTTGACATCATCCTAGGTGTACTACCTTAAAATTAAGGGTAACAGTGAGTTAAGTCATATAAAGATAACTATACCAAAGACATAAATCTGTAAAAATTAGATGTAGAAAATGTTTTTCGAGTCTAGTCTGTCCCATTAAAGTTTTTTTTTCCCTTTTATTTTTCTAAGGTGTTTCATCATCACTTGTGGATGCGGATACAGAGTTGAGAAAATCTGTTCCAAAGTAAATCATTTGCCTGAGAGCTAAAAGATGCAATATTTCTTTCTTGTAGTCCGCCTCAACTTCACTTTCATAGTTTTCAACAGGAAAAATACAATGCTCCTACAAAAAACAAAAACAATTAATACATGTTGTTGTGCGAATATAAATAACATACTAACATACGTAATATATAAAGATAAAAATGAAACTAAGGCATATGTACAACATGTGATATGCTCTCTTTGTAACTCCTTAATATTTCTTGCCATAGCCAGGTCACTAAGTTTTCATTTTTTATTGGTTTAAGAGTCACATCGACACATCTGGTGATATTTCCAGCTTTACATTGTAGCGAGCGGAAGACCCCAGTGGCCCCCTCCTATTATTGTTTCAGGCATGAAATGACACTTTATATGGGACTTAAGCCAGGTTGATGGCATCCTATACGAAGAATTCTACAGCACTAGTGAAGTTTCGACCCCATATGGGTAAGACATATTTTTCGTTCACATACGATGTTGTACAAACAAATTCCTCAAACAACCATTGAAAGGGATTTCATGTTAACATACATGTCATTTAAGTATGAAACAATAACTACATTTACCGGAACCTTGTATAATTCCCTCGCCACATGTACAGCATCTTTAACTTTTTCACTTTCGTATGTATTCTCTATATCTTCATCAACAAATTCACAGAGTACATCAATCTTAGTTAATAACACTATTCGTGGGATGTCTGTGAATGTAATAGAATAATGCTATAAGTGTCTAATATAATACATCACTAAGAAAAGGTTTACAAAAGAAGACAGTAAACGTTTACGCATTTACTTCTCAAAGGAAGAATAAAAGTGAGTACATATACTATTTTACTTTAGGGATAGCTTTTGATTATTATATACATGAAAGAAAACTTAATGGGAATGACACAAATATGCATGAACAAACATACTATATCGAACGGCATGAAAAGTACCATCTTCGTACGGCCGGATAGCTTAGGATTACGATGAAAACTGTTTATTGCATTTATGTCATGAATATAGCACAGTTACTACCGCTTAGCTCAATAGGTAGAGCGTCGGTCTACGGATCGCTGGGTCGCGAGTTCGATCCTCGGGCGGGGCGTATGTTCTCTACGAATATTTGATAAACGACATTGTGTCTGAAATCATTAGTCCTCCACCTCTGATTCATGTGGGAGGTTGGCAGTTACTTGCAGAGAACAGGTTTGTACTGGTACAGAATCCAGGAACACTGGTTAGGTTAACTGCCCGCCGTTACATGACTGAAATACTGTTGAAAAGCGGGGTTAAACCCAAAACAAACAAACAGTTACTCACAACTAAGACATAAATTTGACGCAATTATATTAAAAAGAATCAATCCTGACGATATCGTATCTGACACGTCTATCACTTAAATCGATAACGCTGTGTCAAAACAAAACTGGATGGTAACTTCAGTAAGGAAATGAGCGAATCTTGAATTTTAAATTACAGTTGATGGTTTAAGGTTTGCTTTGTTTCTATGCGGTTATTGTTCTTCATGTTTTAGAAGGCAATCTATGCAAATCATGCATGAATTGCATATACAATGCCTTAGCTAATCATCATTTCATAAGCTTGAAATAAAATAATTACTCGCCTAATAACAAAGCATGTATCCTTAATATGTATGATACTAGTTGAAACGACGACGTTGGAATCGTGGTTTCCAATCTATTGTTCAGTCCGGTAGTCATTTATAAGTTTCATGCATATAGCATCAGCTGTAAAGTTTACTAGGAAATGAACTCAAAAAAAGGACCGAATAAAATTGACGATGTCTTCATAAAGTTGTTAAAAAATTATGTATATCATTATCTGAATTCTATTGTCTTATTTTCAAATCAAATATAAATAAATATTTTTACCGAGAGCCTTTAACTCTGTTTGTAGTTCTTTTATTTTTCTTCTTCTCGCATCCGAAATATTGTCATTTCCGGCGACAGTAGCATCTATTACAAAAACCACACAATGAATTCTATCTTTTTCATTTGGCTCTGACCTGAATTCTTTGCTTCCTTCATCAATTGGTGTGGCAGGATTGAACTTTAAATGTAACAATATTGAGCATATTTTGACCTCAGGTAACATCACTACACTATGAAAATGATCATGGTTTAAAATCAAATAAATGACTTTAAAGGAAAAAAAATGACTCCATATAAATGAAACAAAACTATATGCATGATCAACGATTGCATTTTTTAAATATCATTAATGCTGACATATAAATATTACAAAATAAAAACTTTTTTCTTTGGTTTTACGTCACACCGACACAATTATAGATCATACTGGCGACTTTCCAGCTTTGATGGATGAGACGACCCCAGTTGCCCCTACGTGCATTTTTTCATCACGAACAGGCACCTGAGTAGAACCACCGACCTTCCGCAAGCCAGCTAGATGGATTCCTCACATGCGAGAATCAAACCCTTTTCGCTGAGGCGCATAAAATTGGAAGTTAGGCGACCTTAGGCACTCGGACACGAAGGCAATGCCCAACCAAAAAAAAAAAAAAAGAAAAATAAGAAAGAAAAAAAAAACAGCAAACAGAAAGAAAGAAATAAGAAAAACCACATCTTCATTCGCAACTTGAGTTACGAGTAACGAGTAACGATATAAAGGTTTCGTATCTATATGTATTTGTGATATTAAGAATTGTTATTTATGTTTCTTATCTCCACTGTTGTTTTAGTTAATAATCCATCCTTTTTTGTTGTGTTCTGTAAATCCATTTAAAACGTGTTTATTTTCCGAAAAAAAAGTATTATATCTATTAGATAAAGCACAAAGCTGATATGTAGTACTTTAGCCCATTTGTCGTTTATTTCAAGACTGAAGTTTTGCACTTACCTTATAATTCGGTGGAATGTGACCCTTGACAAGGTATAAAACATCCTTAAGATTGAGTCCTCCCTGATCATTGTCCTCCACGCCCATTGTATCTAATATTCTGAAGTTCTTCAATTTGTGTTGCGGTCTATATTCTTTCAGCTGTTGCCGCATAAAACAAACTCATTTATACTGATACATGTAAAGTAAGGTTATTGTCATCATTTTGATGAAGCTTCCCGTCTCTTTACTCATAAAAAATTCCTGTCAAAAGCCAAGATTAGCTCACGTTTCTGTGAAACGGTGTTTAAAGCTTATTCATTTTCTTGTATTTTGTTATATAATATATAAAATCTTTATTCGTGCGGATGATTTTTGCCTAATTAAAAAGTTGACTTTTAAAATGACTGCAATATATTACGAGACAGGCATTAATACATGAATCAGGAACTATCTAAACAGAAACACCGAGCTTTTATTCAGCGGAATTGCATGCATAAATGTTAGTCAATATTAGTTTTAAAAGTTGCCATACCGTTAAAGTCAAACTGCCATCAGCTCCTCCTGCAAGGGTTATCTGTGATAGTCTTCCTCTATCAATGGATGCTACCGTATTAACAAATGATGATTTTCCAGCTCCTACTGATCCCAAAAGCAAAATGCGTATGTTTGAAAGGCTTTTTTCTCTAACACAATGTTTCTGTATGTCATCTAGAAGCTTTTCAGCATACTGAAATGTGAAAGTAACCATCATAATAATATATGCCATGGTGAGTTTTGGTAAAATTTCTTTATTATTTTCCCTAGATATAAAGAAACATATTTTCAAATATTCTGTTGCAATGCCTTTATATTAGCCAGACCTTTCACATTCAATTTCTAACTTTACTGTAGTGTGCCTTTACAATTTCTAAAACATCTAATTGCATCACAAATAAATAGTAGAAAATTTGTAAATGCAAAAATGAAATTCGGATAACACGTATTTCATTATATTGTCATACCGCTACATGCTCGCTGGTGACAGTATTCTAATTTACATTTTAAACTACAATAAACAGCTAACTGATCATCTTCTAAAAGTTTTTCACCCTGTTAATAATTTTACACCAACAGAAAATAAATTCCGCAATAATTAAACTTCCACTGTGAAAGCTACAAAACAATTTAACAAGTACATGTATTTAATTTGCTGTAAAGCATGTAATAAACGCATGCATAAAGAAAATTATAACTTTTGTAGAGCTAGTCATAGATAGTTTTGTATTCTGTCGTAGTGATATAGAGAAACTTTATAGGTAATGTCACTTTCATGAACTTCCGTGATGGAATAAACAAAAACGTTACGAAGATTCATGCAACATCATGTTTAAGACAATCATTAGAACAAAAGTTACTTGTTTCGTCCAGTTTTCGTTTTGTTCTAGTTTCCTCCACTGGGTTGTTATGAGGCCAGATTTGTCTAGTGTTAAACCTAGAAAATAAGAATCATTGTTAATTATGTAATTATAACTTTAAACTACGTTTAGGTTACTGATCAAATTTTACTTCCAGAACGAAAATTATATTTTTGCAGAGAAGAACTTCATTTGTGATTTTTAGATATTAAGCCAAATAAACTAAATATAATGATTTTCATATTGCGTAGCCTCAAAAAGTTTAATATCAAGTGTATTTGCCAACTTGAAGGTATTATGGTCAGAGGCATCCAATGCAAAACTTTTTTTTAATATTTGTTCATCCACAAAAGGAAGTTTTGATAGCCACATACTTGGAAAAAGAATCCCTCTGACTAAAATCTATATAGTTACCTTAAATATGTCAGAATAATATATAACATCCTAATGCTAATGCATTACATTAATCAGCATCCTATAGAAAAATCAATTTTTAAACAAGGAATTCTTCGGAGTAATCCCCTAGCAGTGTTTGTATGGACGAAGACATCATCAATATATTTATAGAATAAATTCTCAATGCTGACATGAATGGAATTCAATAAAAGGGAGGGGCTTTTCAAACTTCTTTACTGATCCATATAGCATGCGACTTTAAAACTAAGACTGAATGATAGTCATGTAGCAACATTTTGAAATTATACATTGAATTGATACATACTTCCACCAGTCGCTCCAACTGCGCCTGTGGCAGGGTTCCCCGGCGGCCGATCTAAAAACAAACACGTTCTGTCTTAGGGAATAAAAACGATAACACCAATATTGGTTATGCATACCTGTTGTATAATACGACACGTAGCAATTTCAGTCTTTATATGGGAAATAAAGTATACATGGTACTCTACAGAAATATGTATTTCTTTTTACCGGAGACTGAACATCAAGAGAAACATCATGTAGGGCAGGAAGAAACGGCGTAGAAGACAGATTGACATCTTGTAACCACTATACGTTTCGTTAGACACAATCTTCGTATAATGTAAATATCATTTGATCATAGACGGAAGTTATTTAGTTGTATGAAGTAATTTCTATCACGATAAATCCTACGTCCCAAATACTAAATCAAAGAAAAAAAAAGAAAGTTCTCTAAAACTAGTATTCTAAATCATACAATATTATGAATTATGTTGATACTTACTGTTCCCCGTGTCTCCAGCTGCATTTTGATCTTGTGTCGGAGGCTTCTTTCTACTTCTTTTACCTAACCACTTCTTTAACTACAGAGAAAAATAAAACATAATCAGATTTCAATTTAAACAAGTTGTCAACGGGTACCAGCTGGTGTAACTACTTTCTGTAAAATCATTTAATTCAATTTAGAACTTTTCTTTGTTGGTTTCCTGTTCAAGTTAGAAATATAAATAAAGACATTAGATCTCAATGAATAAAAACACTATTTTATTTTATAGTTAGTAATTGAAATCCGCAAATGGATGTTCCCGAGAAATAGCGAGGATGTCCATGACACGAAAGGCAATATCTGCGCACCAGAGTAATTTCCTATAATTATGGATAAAAGTCTATAACTGGTCAAATGTCTAACTTGCGACACCTTCACTTTTAATCATTTGTAAGTCTGCAATGAAAATAACAAGGTATTTAGCGATTTAAATTAGTAGTGTAATCTATTGACGAAGATATTTTGTTTAATATTCATAGTAAATCACAATCAAAAATGAAAATAAATATTCCCATTTCTATATGTTCTCTGTGTTTTTCAGTTCATCAAATAACCATGATTAAATAAACTTGTTCGTTAGCAAATGATTTCAGAACATGTAAGATATGTCAATAAAGATATTAAAACATTTATGTCTTTGCATGGGCTCGAAACTGGTACCCGCACTGTCAAGAGCAATAAGAACAACAGCACAGTTCTTCTATGCACTTCCATGGAGATGTTATGTAACGAACCAGAGCAATATTTACCTATGGAAAAATATTGATTCATATGATTTAATGTTTCAATTTACTATTGCTTTTAAATAATCCCGTTCAATTAAATATGGTGTGATATTTCTATAATGAAACGTTAATCGTCTATGTGCTTCCCAGTTCAATTGTTGTTGTTTTTTTTTTTTTGTTGCTTTTTTTTGCATAATCTGCTATTAGTAGACAACGTCATTACTGAATTCATGTAAAAATAAACAGATGTGAAATATATAATGTTAAAAATATAAAACAAAAACCGTTACTTTTTCATTTCGATACACAAGGAAAAATCATGACGTGTGTAAATACAGCTCAAAGAGACCATATCGAATACATTTGATACTTACATGCTTACTACAAAGTCGTATAATAAATATTACGAAAAATGACATAAGAGCACAAAGTTTGAATTACACAGTAGTTAAAACCTTGAATGAATATTTCATTCATTTACTTTTCTTTTGATTCATTTTCAATAAAGTATAAATGAGCCTAAGCTAACAACTTTAAGTAAACAGGCCTGAATTCAAGCATTTCAAATAGGAAGAGTTGTGCACCCACTATTGAAATTACGCATTTGTTAAAGTGGGTATATCGTATTGCATTAGATAAGTAAAAATATTTTAATAAATATTTCCGGATATTAATCAGCTAGTGTTTCAGCTCAGGTCAGTTGTAGATTCGTCGATTTTAAGACATCAATAGTTTGTCAATTTGTTTGTTTGTTTTAGGTTTAACGCCGTTTTTCCACAGTATTTTATTCATGTAACGACGGGCAGTTAACCTAACGAGTGTTCCTGGATTCTGTACCAGTACAGACCTTTTTGTCACAAGTAACTGTCATCTTCTCCACATGAATCAGAGGATGAGGACGAATGATTTCAGACACAATGTCTTTTATCAAATCGTAACAGAGAACATACGCCCCGCCCGGGGATCGAACCCACGAACCCGCGATCCGTAGAACAACGCTCTACCTATTGAGCTAAGTTCGGACGGGCTAATAGTTTGTCAAATACAATTAAACAAATGAACGTTTTAAATGGATTGTTTTCGTACTGCTTAAACTATTTGCATATACTTTTTTCTCGAAATTTGTAGTATAAAAATCATTGAAAAAGTATGTATTTACCTACATGTGCTAATTTTTGTTTTAGATACGATGGGAAATATGTCTACTTTATTTTGTGTAAGTATAAATTACTTAGCTATCATTTATGCATTACATTTATATCGCATTCATTTTCACATATGTTTTTATATTGTTAATCTTGTTTATAATAAAAAATATGTATGAGAGATATTGTATTTTCTCAGTACCAGGGAAAGAGTCATTAATGGCATATTGCCAAAATCTAAGGTGCAACGTTTGCAGAACTATGTATTATAAATGGACAATATCCTTTTATTTAATTGTCCAGCAATATTTAAGGTAAATAACATTGAATTTGGTTTGTTTAATGTATTGTAGTGTCTCTGTCCGGCCATAGTAATTAGTGTGACCCCCAAATATCATGGGGCAGGACCCATTATGTTCCGTAACCAGTTTAAAAGTCAGTCAGTTAATTTCATTTATCAAGACCTGAGCACACAGTAACCACGTGACAATATGCTTGCAATACATAGAATGCAACGTTTACGGTTGCTTGGTGTGGAACACTCTTCCCTTCCAACACTTTAAGACTTTTTCTAGACGGTCTCTTTTAGGACTACACCCTCCGGGGCTTCTGTCAGAACAATTACTATTGCACTCCAGTATAGGTATAAAATACTTTACTTCCTTCGGTGCCATGTGCTTTTTCGCTGCGTGCACGCACATATGCTTGAAAAGTATGAAACCAAAGGACTATAATAGTGTTCATTTTATAACCAATTTCGTGGTGAAGTTCATTTTGATTAAACACATTTTACCAGAGAACGAAAACCTCGGTCCTTATTGTACATTTTAAAAACTAATATTGAATGTTATTTGTTTAAAGGGTTTACATGGTGAGACAAATGAATCAACTCCCGAACGTCAAACTTTAGAAAAAGTTTGCAAGTGGGTAAGTTGAGTAAATATTTCATCTTCCAACATGAATAGTATTTTTTCATGTCCCTCCAAATCGTAAATGTTACAGAATATTTATAACTAAGAAAATGCTTCAATCTCAGATTTATCAAATCATCAGAAATGACAATGCTAGATATATAAAAGACATTGACTTATATTAAAATAAATCAACAAATGTTGTAAAATGAAAGTCAACAATTTGCACACTCGAAATGCCTTGTCCTCTGTTGTAACTAACCAACATTTGTAAAGTAATCGATATAAATAATTGTAATTGTGTAGGTTTGTTGAAGACAGAACAAATAGTCTGTAAATAAGACATTCAATTTTTTTCCAGTTTGAAAAATACTAGAAGAAAACTGACAATAATTATATCAAACTTTCTCAAACTTAATTTGAAGTGTGTTAGAGTTATATCAAGGTAATAATTGTGACATTACATTTATGACGTACAAAACCTTTCTGAATATCTGTGCATATCAGCCGATATGCATCGTATAAGTACCAGCTATCCATCAAATTTATTACTAATGAACAAACGTGATACGATTGACCATTTAGCATACAGTGTTTTATAATGTTAAATCAATGAAAATTTGAGTGCAGTTTATAAACAAGAGGATCATGATCACCCTGGATCGCTCACCTGAGTAATTTGAGCTACATTTTTCAATTGTTAAAATCAGAAAAAAATATAAAGAAAGTAGGTCACATTCATGGTCACTGAAAGTCAGTGTTAAGATTATGTCATCCAGATTTCAAGGCTTTATCTTATAAAAAAATGAAAAAGTAGGTCAGTCACGGTGAAGTGACCATTAATCACTTGGGGGTCAACAGGTAGTTATGATTAAACAGTGAAGCAAATATGATCAGATAATATTCGAAGTAGTCATTATATAACTCATACATAAGTAACCCTCGGGGCGGGGCCTTTTTCAGAACTGGGTCATAATATGAACAATCTTGATAGAAAACCACTAGGCAAATACCAAATACCCAGGCCTTGAACTTTAAGAAAAGATTTTCCCCCTATACTTGTCTATGTAAAAATTTGGACCCCCGGGGTGGGCCTTTTTTCATCCTAGAGGCATAATTTCAACATCGTGGTAGAGGACTACCTGACAATGCAAATTCCAAATATCAAAAGCTTAGAATTTACAGTTTCAGGCCAGAAGAACTTGGGACCCCCGGGGCAGGGCCTCCTTTCACCCCAGGGTTATAATTGAACAGGTTTTGGTAGAGGGCCACAAGGCAATGCAAAATACCAATTATCAAAAAGGCTTAGGTCTCGTGTTTTATCCTTTATAAGTCTATTTAAAACTTGGGACCCTTGGGATGGGGTCTCTTTTCAACCAGGGGTACAATTTGAACAATATTCATAGAGGACAATTAGATGATGTCACATGTCAAATATCGAGGCTCTACGCCTTGCGGTTTTGGTCAAGAAGACTTTTTAAGTTTTTCCTTTCGGTTTCCATAGCAAACATAGTTCTGTTTTGAATCTAATTGAACACGTTTGAAAGAAGGGTACGGAAGGATCTTGCCTGTAATGTTTAGTGTAAAACTGCAAAGTGGTTTTTTAAAGAAGAAAATTGTTTACAAACTGTTGACTGACGGACGGAACACGATTGAAGCATGAAGACGGACGGGGGACATTGAGCGGTCACAAAAGCTCAGCATGGGACTTTGTCTGAAACTGAGCTAAAAGCGTATAAAAGCTTAGGAAAGAGGTCATATATTTTAAGAAACAATGTGACTTCCGAATAGTTTTGTTCAAAGGTTAATTATAGATACAAGTTTAACAGTAGAAGAACTGATTAGTTTTAAATTATCTTTTGCTAATGGAATCAGTTCGTGTCCGTTCTTATATGGTTCTTTTCCGTTTCTCACGCGGCGCATGCGCTACTTGTCCGGCGATGTTCGTTCCATCCGGTGGAAGGTTTCGAGCATGTTCAAAATTTGGAACTTTAACTCCCGGTCAAAGTTCCACCGGACAAAGTTGTCCGTTAGATACACGGTAGCAATGCGCTGGCATGCGTTTTGTTTGTTATTCATTCGTTCCTTATTCTGCACTTGTACGGTTCTCATCAGTCCTTGTCTAGTGGACCAGACTCGCGACCGGACAACTACCGGACATGCAACGGATGCAGAAATCAAACTAATACCTTATCTTATATTACCTTTAGGACTTAATAAACAACAGTGACGAGAAAGCCGGCTTTGAAAGAACGAATTCCAATAGTCGAAGGACAGGTGAGTGTATAAAAATCGTAATCCAAACGTCAGCTAAATCTTAGACTAACTCGACCTTTGAGTTAAGGTATTGGACCCCTGATGGTAATGTTTAAAAATGGCATTTGCTTAGTATATTCTTTAAGTTGACCATGTTTTGCACTGTGTTGCAAATTTTAAAGAACTTTTATCGTGCCGTTTTTTTGTTTTTATTTTTGTTTTTGTAAATTTTGTATAATTTAAGGTATTTCATCAAGTTCAAATAGAGACAAACTTCAATTTGATGTCTACTATCTAAAATGATTGCAGATAATTCATTACAGCATTAATTTTGATAAAAGAAACATCAAACTATTGTTGAACACTTATAAAACACACAAAAAAAAACAAAACAAAAAACAAAAACTGTAAATATCACATTTTCTAGGGTGCCTCAAGTTAACAGATTTAATAAGACAGAATTCTAACTCCAAAGGACGGGATATGATAAGGACCAAAAATGGCCCCCACTAAATATGCATGTAAAACAACACCATTCCATTGGTAATTAACTATATTTTTCAAAATCCACCAAGATACAATGACCAGACGTCGGTTATGAACCAAAAATAATTGATTATTACATCTATCTAAGACTTCCGCTGAAAAGATACTTGATCATTTAGAATGGGGGTATAGAAAACTAGTTTGCAATATATTTTAGTTTATATTGCTGAACCCTATAAATTGTATGTCGTCACAATACACATTTATCCAACTTCTTGAAACGAATTTTTATTTTGTATTTTTAAGACGAATGATCGTGCAAAAACAAGGAAGATAACTCTTTCATGTAAGGACGACCGAAAACTCTTTTAAGAAATAAGATTTTTTTTTTATTTTATACATCTACGTTGGCTTATTCTCTAACTATTAAGTCTGTTTCGTTTTATTTCGTATCAAGAAAATTTCTAAAACTAAAATTCAAAACTTTCATTTCATTTGCTTTACCATAGCACCATAGAAACATAGAAACAGTTTTGCATTTTTTTTGGATTTATAGTAATTTAGCGAGTTATTTCACATACTTGATGAAATATTAACTTTTTAAAATAAAAATTTTGCTTCTATATCTCCTTACATATTTAGTGTTTCTTTGTTGGTTTTTTTTTTGTTTCGTATACGGAATGTTCTTCTTCTTGTGTGACATTCGTATAAAACAAAACCTTCGTCGAATAAATCAAGAGGCATGACTTTGTCTTACAAGTTTTTCGGTGATTTTTTATTTAAATATGTAATGAAGTATCTTCATTAAGTAAGTTAAAAGACGACAGTGTTCATTTTACTTGAATAAATAATATACGAGTTGAATATTACTAAATCCTTTCCACATAATTAAAACACGTACCCGTAGAAATTTCGCCGGAACCGAGTTAGATCGGTATTACAACTATGGAAGCATATCTATGTAGTTTATTCAACTTAATTTAATCAAAAACGTTTCCTTAGACAAGTAACTATAATATCGATATGAGAAGCACGAAATATACATAAGCGTATGTAAGATCATCGGAAGGAGTGACATGAAAGGCACGTGCAGTTTCCCGCCAAAATGCGCTTATATATGTAACGTAAAATGCTTCCGATTTCCTGCAAAAAGATTTTTGGTTATAGATGAAAGAAAATTTTTTGATTTTACTCCATTATGTTATATTCCAATTACAATTGTTGCATTTATATTATATATTGTGTTTATATCAAAATCAGTTTACAAGACTACCTTGGTTATACCGATATACCCAAGTAGTAACATTTTTTTGTATGCGCACATGAAGACATTTGATTTTATTCTAATGATATTAAACACTGAATTCATTAGAGCGGTAGGTATAAATTGTTTACAAAATAACAAAAGGTCATGGTTGCACAATGAGAAGCAGATGCCCCGACTTTCCTCTGGATTACCGCTTTTCCTTTCCTCAGATAGAATTACAGACATATTCGAGACGAAACGGCTGCAGCGATAAAGAACCAGCATAGTTGCTCAGTACGCACGTGTTAGTCTAAGAAACAGCTATGCACGTGCCCACGTAATAGCTAATAAGTGATCTCTATAGTAAGTTTTCAATCATGCCAAGTGATATGTGCGCAGAGGTATTTTTATACTAATACGTGCGCAGATGTTTAATACTATTACGTGCGCAAGTAACGTCATTCTTATTACGTGCGGAAGTAATAGATATTACGTGAGCACGAAGTGATTAATACGTGCGCATGTTTTAGTATGACAAAAACATCCATGTCCCTCTCTGTGATACCTTAACTACATGTATATACATTCCTCCGTTTTTTTTTCAAATCATTACAGCTATTCTAGAAAAGAGAAAGAGAAAACATAACACCTGCATACGTGCCTTCATTTCAAAAGCGTAAAGCTATTAATTAACAGTGCAGAGAGCCTACCTAGTCTGGGCCCGCTTCGGCTCTGGTGGGGCGGGAATGGTATTGGGTTTGATCTCCGGCCCCGTCATACCAAAGACGTGTGAAATATTACCAGTAGCTCCCTTGCTTGGATGCTTATCATTAAAGGGAAACTGGTTTCTCTGCTCCTACTCTGATTCATCAAGAATGAAATGTCGAAATTGATTTATATAAGTTGTAAAACTTTCTTCATAAGCTCAATAAGGCCACCGCAGATTTGCGGATCGCAGGATCGCGAGTACGATCCCCGGGCGAGGTTTTTCTTCTCCGTGGCGATTTGATAAGGGGTATTGTGACTATAATCATTTGTCCTCCATCTCATAATCATGTGGGGAAGTTGACAATTACTTGCGGAGAACAGGTTTTTACTGGCACGGAATCCAGGAACTCTGGGTAAGTTAATTGTCCGTTACTGTTGAAAGACGGCTTTAAAACGCAAAACAAAACAAATCACAATCAACCTACAATAAATCATTAAAAACAATAATAAAATGACGCGTCTTTCGATATTTGAGATATTCTTTAAACACAAATATATCTTAGCTATTTTGTTTTTAAAATGGTTATATAATCTATAGGGATTTCAAGCGCGTAGCTACCTTTACGCAAATACGCAGCTGCGTAGTGAAAATCTGGCAACCACACACAATTAATTGGCTAGCTTCATACACTATCATTGCTTACTTCATATTGTGTTTGAAGTACAGTAAACTCCGGTTTGAGCGAGTTCATCGGGATAAGCAAGTGCGTTTCCGTTATAACCTGAGTTTGTAATAAAAATAAAGTGAACCTGTTTCTTATAGACATTATTTGTATTGCAAACTGATTTGTATGATTAGTTGATTTAACGTGCATTGAAATTCACCAATTGTCTTTGTAGTTTTATAACAATTTAGATACAGTTTTGCAATTTATCTCATAATCCTACTATCTGATTGCTTATTTTGTAATAATCCTGACCATGTGAAATATTACAGTCATACGCTGTCTAGGAGGAAATTTCTACAACAAAATTATAATACAGTGTTAACAATTAATAAAATGTTGGTTGAGAAATCGGAAAAAAATACATTTTCAAGGCTAAAAGCTTTTGAATATGACTTTTTGTATAACACTGCAGACGTAATTTGTCTCGCATAATATTTACTTAATCTTGAGCTGAGCGCGAAACTATTGTAACGGTATATAAATAAAAAAAAATAAGATATAATAGCTTCACGCTCAGCCTTTGATATCATAGATATATGTTATAATTGTACTTAAGTGTATGAAATTATCAACTCTTATTCCATAGAAAATAAAATTCAATAGAAATCCATTCATTACACTTAGTTAAATCTTACGCTTTTGACACCGGTACAAGTCATACGATATTACAGTATTTGACAACCAATTCACAGTGAGATAAATATGCTCTTTCTAAATAATTGGTGATTTAGTATTTTCAATGCGTATTACGTAACTAAATTATATGTATAATATTTCGAAAAACTTTAAACAACATTTTTAAAAATCATCAAAACAAGATTTCAGTGTAATACTTGGTTTTAGATGTCGTTGAGATAATATTATATCAACAATCCCGCTACGTTTAAATACTTGTTTTAGATTCAATATTGTTGGTACGAAATCTGCCCAATGCTAATGTTAAAGCCTGAAATGTTCATAGTTTCGCACTTCGCCATTGCGATCTCGCGCTTCGTCTTTCACGCTTCTCTGTCATGGGAAGGCGATACCCGAAGCGCGAGATCAAAATGACAAAGCACGAAATGGAGGTTTTTTTTTTCTCTCGAAATTTTTCGCTTCACCACCGTGATGTTTAGCTTCACCATCGTGATTTTGCACTTCACGCTTCCCAATACGCAAAATGTTCACAGCGCGAAATCACGATGGCTTCACCATCGCTATCTCGCGCTTTACAGCTCGCCAGAGAAAGAAATGCATGAAGCGCAAAACGCAATATCACGATGGCAAACTGCAAAATAAAAAGGAGTAAGAAACATTTTGCAGAATACTGTTTTAGTTGAAGAAAAGATAATAACATATTTTGACGAAGCTGACATAATGCAGACGTCGATGACATTCGCCGAAATATTTTTCCTATGCAAGGCATCAGTTTTTATTTTGTACATTTGTAACAATATCACGAAACTTAGCATGTCTTTGATGACTAGTATTCAGTTTGAAGTTATGGCAAAATTACTTTTAACAACTCTCGAATATATACTTATACACACATCTCTTCTTGTTATCCAATCATAATGATGTTTTGAAAGTGTGTTACCAACCATCTGTTTTGAATACTGCACACATATAACATGGATCAATGAACCACAAATTGCACGTGCAATATTACACACATACCTAGTAAAATAATACATTTTATATAAAAGATTAAGAACGAATAAGGCTTTCGTGCCATGTTTAGCTTCAAATACACGCCAAAATACACCATTTGCGGTTCTCAGATGAAAAAAATATCATGGGGAGGATACCAAGACCCCTACGCATTACCTCTGCGTACTATGCAGAATGCCCTAGCTACGCGCCTGGATTTTATCTTTTATTCATAAAATAAAATATTTCACACCGGAAATGACATGTCAGTGACATTAATTGACTCAACATACATTTATTTATGAAACTTCGTACGGCAATGAAACGGAGTTGTTGAAACAATTCTGAGTTGTTGACTTACTATTTTTCATACGTCATAAAAAAGAAGTACAAAACACATGTTTATAACTTTATCACAGACATACAGTAAAAGAATAATTGACTTATTGTAGAAATAACGCGGTTAAATGGTTTAAAATATTTTAACTCTTGGCTAAAGATATAAAATCTAAATATGGTTTGCAATTATCAAAGAATGGTACTTTCTGTCGTTTTTGCCAGAAAAAAAGTTTTACAGGATCTGTTGGGAATCGATCTCGCATACCACTGACACCAGGCATAATATTTCATTTCAGCCGCCGTGCGATTGCATCACAGAGACTTATGTACAAACTACGTCATTTTTTTTAGATAAAAGAACTATCTACATGTGTCTACTAGTTGCGGTGTGCATGAGTTATCTTTCTTGTCTCTATAACATTTATGTAAACAATAACAATTTTCATTTTAAACAACTTTAATTACACTTTATTTTTAAACTTGAATATAATCCCGAAATACAGTTCACGTAGATCTAAAACACGTAACTGATCAGTAAAATGTCTAGATCTACTTTCAGTTTCACTTTTGTATTAAACTCGGCTCTAAACATTCAGTTTTCTTATAAAAACAACTTTTAGTTATCAGTTTCATGATTAGAACAAAACTCCCGCGTATCTGTTTGATGCTCGGTTGCTTAGAGACGAGCACGTTATCCCGTTTCCTTCAAAGAAAAGTGAGTCTAAAAATTGCGAAAAAAGTGGAAATTCAATATGAGCCGGAGCGGGTGTCAAGCTGATCTTTTCTGAAAATGTATATTTTAATAACCTTATTTTCTCAGCAAAACTTTAGCTTGACACCAGGTCCGGCTCACAATGAAAATCGAGCATGTAGTGTGTAAATCGCGTGGTAAAACGGTAAAAGTCACGGACTACGACTATTCTAAAGGTCTGAGTCGTACAAATAACTTGGTTTTGAAGTTTTTAAAAGTCATAGTTTTAACGATTGATCTTCTTTTTTGTTTCAGACAGTTAAAATTTTAATTATGGAGTTTTCGTATTCTAATTATTTAGGGGGCCATTTTGCATATCTTATCATATCCCGTTCTTTGAAAAATTAAGGTAGAATCCTCTGGGTCTGTTTTGAATTTTGCTCACTTCATTCAAGAATAACCTTGGGGCACAAGTAAAACCTACCTGCATTTCTTCCTAGATATGTAATCTAAAGAATGAAGGCAAAATAGAGAACTTTTACCGAATGTAACTCAGTATTTTTAAAGATGTCTAACTCTACCCCTCCTGATTCAGAGGTAAATTCACTTTGAACAGCAAGAACTCGCTTACAAAATGAAATTTTTCCACTTTTGTACAATACATCCATTTTAAGTCTTGAAAGAAGTAAAAACTTACTTGAAAAAGAAAGAAAAATATGGAAAAAAATGTTAATCCAAGTGGGGCTTGAACCTACGTCCCCTAAAGATTGCAATCAAAGTAGGTTTATGGTAGGAATTAGATACTCTTCAGTAAGGAAGTACTCTATTATGGGTTCAATACCTTAAAATAGAGTAAACTTGAGAATGTTGATACGAATATAGTTTTGTTGCAAGAGTATTCACACACAGACTTGTAAGTAAATACTAATCATTATTAGAATTCAAAACTATATTTGCAAGTTTTAATGAACAATATAATGCGCAATTGTTTTAAGACTTTGCATTTATTAATGAGAAATGTTACCATTGCCGATTAGTAAATCTTGAGGAATAATAACGCCCTAACGGCTGGGTTGTAAACCTCGATTGAATTATATTAATCGAAAGTCATTTGTTTACGAAAGTTCTTCCATTCTGACATGAAATAATTAGAACTTGTGGTATTCCTCAATCATTTCATCAAAATTCAAGCGGTATGATATACACCCATTACAGTCATACAAAGATTTTATTTCAGATTTGAACTCACAATACCTGTCATTGCAAATATTGAACAATAGAAACACCACGCCAGCAACACTATTCGTTAAACGGTTACAGTATGACTTACAGAAAGAGCATCATATCAGAGCGACAGTAATAGAAAACCTAGACGAGATGAAACACGAAGAGGGACAGACTTTAATTATAATATGTAACAGAAACGAATCTGGTTTGCTAACTACCGCAGTTGAAAAATGCCTCAAGAATATCGATCGTACGTCTTTGTATATCTCTTTTTGAAGTATAAATAGCACTTACAGTATGCGCATGAAAATTTAAATAAGTACACTTTTAGGAAGGATTTACCTCGCATCTAAACAGACTGTACAAAGGTACAAAATTTTGAGTAAGCTTGTTATTAAAGAAGACAGATCAATCTAATGAAAAACCTCTACATTGACACATATCATTATAGATTACTTTTATTTGACTTACAGTAGCACGGTCTTACGAAATATGTTGAATATTATTTTCCATTGCCTCGTGTTCTACGCGAAAACATTAAAAAACATCTTGATAATAAGACAAAAAAGGTTCGATTTGCTAACATGTTACATCATAATATCGTGATCAAGGCTTGTCAAAAAGCATAAAAGCGACACGAAAGATAATAATTTCAAAGTTGGAAGTAACTATGATCGTTTTTAGTGCTTTTATAACACCAAAAAACTTAGAGTTTCATACATTTACTTGCACGAGTAGTAAATAGTTTTATATAATTTACTAGATAAATTTAATCGATGGTTTTTCACTGATTATAAATACCATTCACCAAATGATTCATAATAAACATGTTGGATTTGTTGTTTTGTAGAGGAAATCTACAAAAGAATCATTCTGATCGTATTACATGTTACGAGGCAAGATACACTTCCAAGACTGTCTTCGAGAGGCGAACTGCAAAGTATCAAGCTCTACAGCAGAATTGGTAGGGTAATAGATATGGGTTTCGAGAGTGACACAATTTATTCCTGCAGAACAAATGATTGTGCCTTTAAAGAAATAATAGACTTTTGTTTGGAATACGGTTCAACATCGAACAACACCGTTATACAGTCTACTGTGGAGAGAAAAATCGATTTACAGCACTGCAATGTTAGCAATAGCATTAATGGTATAATCTTTTTTAAAATGTTTTATCTATAAATTGTTACAATCGAAAGAAAGCAATTTTCTACACAATTGTTGGCCTTATCCATACCTTTAGCGTTTGGGAAGTTTGCCAAGGTGTTAAAACCCATAATTCGCTTTCCGTTTCAAATATGTCATTCTAAATCAATTACGTATTGTTTAAGTTTGCAAATGTTTATGCGTATTTGTTTGTCCCTCAGTTCAAAGCCATTTGATAACAACTGACTGATATGTATTTTTTCCAGAATCGACGCGTCGTCCCACGTACATTTACATAATTGTTCCATCGAATACAAATGCAGTAACACGTTTCATTGAAGCTTTCAACGAGAAACTAAAGACGACAGGAATTGTGCTTAAACAAAAGCAAATTAATGATGTCAGTGATCTTGACCAAGACCAGTGCTTAATATTACTTTGCAATGCCTCATCACGCATTGAATCCGACATTGAAGGATGTTTAGCTGATAATATACGTTAGTAATGTAGAATGGTTTTAGTATGTCAATGTTAACATGTTACATTTTTCTCTAAACAGTCAAACCTGTGTTAAAGACCACCTCTGAACAGAGACCATCTGGCTCTAAATACATCATGTTTGTTTCCCATTTTAACATTTACAGTGAATAAAGACCACCTCCCGATAAAGATCCAAATTCGGCTCTCCCAAGGGTAAGACAGGTTTGACTGTATGCCAAAACTGTTACAGTAGTTCTGTTGTAAAGTTACAGTTTAATATTCGTCAGCTAAAAAGGTAGTTAAAACACTGTTCACATTTGACATCTGTATGACCGGCTTATATTTCATTAGTGTTATCTAAAGGTCTGTATATTTTTGGTTATGTTTTATTGGTACGTACATTTTGTACATAACCTGTTATGATTTAATGATCAGTTGACTGCATTCTTTGAACAAAGCTGATTTTATTGACTCTTTTCCTTGACAAGTTTTTATTTCTAAAAAGGACTGGTCCATCATTTAGTTTCGACAGTACCATTTATTATTCAAAGGGGAGTTCACTGAAAATTGGCCGATTGAATAGCGAACAGTGCAGACCATTTCTCGCACAGGCTGATCTTATTCTCCACTGGTCGCAAAGGCAAAACCACTAGCCGCCAGCAGGCTAAAAGTTAATGAAATGCCTTGAGATTCAGAATTAGATACAAAATACACTCCTGTTTATAGTACACTTGAATATTATAACACAAGTTCATGAAGTAATAGTTTATACACTAGTCATATAGACGGTTGAATATGAATAAAATGTCAGCAGTATATTACAAGACTTTCACCAAACTCATTGAGTCAAATTATATTTTAATTGCATATACTGTACACTTTTACGTTGTTTTAGCTCCTGCCATGCTGTACACGATTGACATAAATGTAGTCTGATCATGATTTGTACTAATCATTATTCAGCCAGTATCATTTTTGGTAAAAAACTTTTATCAGTTAATTGGACAGCCCAATTTGGAAAATGGACAATATTATTATAGAAATTTAGCAAGGCAAATGAGAATAAAATGAATTTCTCCTGTATAATATCAGAACACTCAACAATTATTATCTGTTTGTTTGAACATTAATTTGGTTTATTTTTTTTGCTCATATTTCGTAAAGTGTTGACCAAAGTTACGGGTCATTTAGAGCTTCAGCATACATCTTATAAAATCTTATGTTATCACTCGGAAAGGACAACTGTTCTAAATACGAGCTAAATATTCGTATTTATGGTAAGTTTCAAGCCGATGCCACTTACGTGTAGGTGTATGACTGCAGTTCTGGAAGGCATATGAACTCATGCATCACAGAAAATACTCGTTGTTTACCCTTTTGGTTTATTTTACTGTATGTGTATATGAGTGAAAATATGTTGGTTTTTTTTCATCAATAATAATCTGTTTTGATGCATTGTTTCCTTAGAACTGTAAAGTAATAATGGGTCATGTGCATGTTGTTGTCCTTCATTTAGGTATTTGCTTGAAAAGAAATAAAATTTGATACCATTTAGTGAAAAGGCAATATAAATAATAAACTAAAGTTTTAATGATAGATTACTTTAATTGCAGATGCTGTCGTCTACATCAAAAGAATGATTCTTATAGTTTTGCACGTGGTTCGAAAAGGCCGGGAACCAAAGGAATACACAAGGAAAAAACTGGAAAATAGCACTTGTTCCGAAAAGTTGAGTTCTTTTCATTCAGTAATTGACATGGCATTTACCACAGATGATGGAATATACGAATGCGCTATGAACGAAAAAGCTTTTTTCGATCTTGAAAGCATTTTCGTTGACCTTCCCGCTACTGAAATTAAAGCAGCTAAATAATGTAGATTTCACGGACAATACTGTAGACTAACCACACAAACAGAGTTGTTGAATCAGCCACTGCTGGACAACAACAAACACGATGATTAGTTTAATGCGTCGAAAAAAAACTCACTTCTTATTAAGTGTCTGCTTATCATCAGTAGGTCGGCCATGTGATATGTTCCTACAGACCTTTATAACATTTGTATATATTAAGAGGCGTCTAATTACCGGCAGACGTCATTTGCTATAATCAGGTTTTTCATGTCTGTAAAGGAAAATAAATACAACCGTCCCAATGTAATGTAATACTAAGATACATTAACGGTGTTATTACATAATTATTGCTTTTCAAAATTGGATATCTCAAGACATATACTATTTTTGAGGGGGATAATCTACTTGCCGTCATATGAGATACTAGTATTCATATTTATTGTCTGATGTATAAGAAAGTTTTATTGGAGACTTATGATAAATGAAGTTTAATGACCATGATGCTATAAAGAAACTAGTTGGAAAAATTGAATTTACTTTTAAAAACTTTATTCTATAAATTACTGTTTTTGGTCATTGTAGTTAACGGGTTTATGAAATGGTATTTTAAAAATTTGTTGATATAGCTTCTCCTCTTTACACGTCGGATTTGATTGAAAGATTATACATTAAAATATTTAAAACATGAACTGGCCATGAATGATACAGACACAGTTCAAATACAAGCTTGTTAGCAGTACACGCTTCATTAAACTGTTATTTTTTCACTTCCTTGAAACATAAAGATAGGTCTTATATATATCTGCGTTGCATTGACGTAACGTTTGCATCATGCGCTGAAATAAAGTTTAGCTAGCATTTAAAATGTGCCAAGATATAACTCTGCCAATTGCATAGATCCTATAATTTATCTGTCTTATATTGGTAACTAATATAAAATGTAGGTCCCATGCCGGATTACATATAACTACCGTTTGGGACCCTTTTAAGCTTTCTTGACACATTGCTCTTTTACTTTCACACATGAGTTTTTTGTTACATCTCCTTACATTACAGACAAAGATAATATCATTTTATTCTTGCGTTTCATACACGGAACGGAAAATATCCAATTTTACCGGAACAACTTTTAACCCATTTGCTAGATAAGCAGTTTACATGTATTTAATTTTTCCACTTTGAAAAGTATCCTAAAAGTATCCTTGTATCCTAGCGGATCTCACGTATGTATAAGTCAACTGTTTTGAATATAGTTATATCCCGTAATGCAAATTATCTGTATATATATTCAATGTATCCTCGAGATCCAGTTAACTTTCAGAGAGAGAAAATATAGCTTTTCTGGTCCCAATCAGTTAAAAGACTAAAATGTCACTACTGATTTGTGAGACATGAAAACAGAGATTTGAGTATATATATGCAAATGTTGAACCAGTGCGAATGTGTAGTACAATTCGGGCTCGTATATAAAGCAACTTCGAAACTAATCTTTTTGGGTTAGTGGACTTGCTGTGGCATGTGCGTGTTCGTTTGTATTGCTAGGCGCTTTGCCGTAATTGGTCTGGTATATTGTGGTGGTGGTTTAGTTCGTATAAATTCACTCTACTAATAATATAGTAATTTACCACCTCCCAACCACCCCGGTGGTTTGATTTCAAAGTATTGTAAGTTCTCATTATAACTTTTGACTTATTTCAAATTTCCATGCGGTAGGTACTGGGATATTTCCAACATTTTATGTAAAAAGGGGAATTTGAAGTGTGTGAGTAGCCTGATGATTTATTTCAAATCAATTTTGTTTACGCGAAAAGGACTGATAACTTTCCAAATGAGCATTTCTAGTAGATTTTCACTCTCATCATAGTCGTCAACGTAAGTGAATGTATATCAAAAGTATACGCATGCTCGAAAAGTATCAGCAGCCACTATGGAAAGAATCAAATTTTGAAAATACTTTCACGCATTTGGAACATAATTGTTTGTAAGTTTTCAAATGTTTAAGGTTTTGTACAAATATATTACTTGATTACAATCAGACAGACCACGTTAACAATAATATTGTACTGGCCTAAAATACGGCTGTGATGATATTTATCACTTACGCAAGCTAATATTGCAAATACTTCACCACTCAGTCTTGAAAGTTTACTGTAAAAGCAAACATTTTCGCGATGATTTAATTTACGTTATGCGTAGCTCTGGTAATTTAAACTTTCTACGAGCTTCGCCTATTAGCAACAATGTTCCAAAAAGATGTATAACTAAGTTCTAATAGGACTGCAAATTAAAATCATATATTTCATATTGCACTATACATGTACATACTGAGGTGCTCAACGCGAAACTGTTCCATGTGCATTTTTGAAAATTGTTCATGAGAAGGAAAAAAAACTTTAATTTCATAATAAATGAAGTTCTGGTTATTTAATTCAGATATGTCATGCATAATTAAGTAAGTAAGTATAGTGTAACAAAAAAACTTTACTATTGACTTGACAGAGGATGTATTTGTAAACATATGTTATATGGAACGGCTTCGCGCCCAAAATTGAAGAAAATGTGAAAATTATTTCGTCGCCTGATTCTTATAGTGCTCTGTCTCCATTTTTTGAAAAAAACGAGATTTTTACATCATTTTGTTTGTCTCGCCGAGCTCTATCGTTCTGGAGCAAGAAAACGTAACTTTTGACGTCATAGAGGAAGATCCTGGGCATTACTTTACTCTATGTCCTCTGTTCGAATGTAACAGTTACGATTAAAGTACTCTATCTCCAGGACTTAAAGCACTGTAATGTTTAAAATTATTCTGACCAATCATACACATAAACTAACATCATGTGATCATCATTAGACTTTGTAAAGGAGTGTTCCATCTCCAGGTAACTTAATCCAGAATTGCTCTAACTCCATTTTAACCAATAGAATGCACAGTTACATAGTGATCACAACAAAATATGGCGGATAGGCATAGTTGTAGCATGTTTGAAATATACTTAGAATGCCTATCTACACGACATACATAGGCGAGATTACTTACATAGATTAATTATTTTATCATTTTAATACTTATACAAACACATAGCTTTGTCAAGCTATAGGCAAGAAAATACATGCAAGATTTTTCAACAAACTTGTAGTGATGTGGATTTCGGATAGAAGCTATTTTCATCATTCTGAAGCTGTATCTTGAGAAATACCACTGAATATTATAGATACGCAGCTGCGTAGTGAAAATCTGGCAAGCATACACAATTAAATTGGCTAATCTCTTTCGTTGCAGTAAGAAGTCTATATCATGCAACGGAAGTTGCTTCGTACGCAATCATTGCTTACTTCATATTCTGTTTAACAATTTAGATACAGTTTTGCAATTTATTTCGTTATCTTGAGCGCTCTATCCTACTGTTTGATTACTTATTTTGTAATAATCCTGAACATATGAAATATTACAATCGTACGCCGTCTATGCTAACTGTTTAAAAAGGCAAACTTCTATAATAGAACTATAACACAATATCAAAAATTGAAAAGAAATTGGTGGCTTTCAAGCCTAAAAGAAATTTTGAATAGGATATATATAATACTGCAGACGTAATTTTCATGCATAATGGTTATTAAGTTATTTTCAGACGCCATAGAATATCTGATATAGGCCCCTATCTTATAATTATACTTAAGTGTATACAATTATCAATTATTCCATGGTCACATTATTGAAGAAAATAAAATCAAATAGAAATCAAATAATTATATCCAATTATTGCCCGGGTATGACACCGGTACAAGTTATCCGAGGTTAGAGACTAATTCAGATAGTTCGTGACATCCAGTTCACAGTGAGATAAATATCTTCTTTCTTTATTATTGGTAATTACATAATTTTCAATGGCCTAATAGGTAACTAGATTATAAGTATTATATTTCAGAAGACCTTAAACAAGATTCTTAAAATTTATCAGATCAAGAGTTCAGTGTAATACAAGGTACTTGGTTTTAGATGTCGTTGAGATATATCAGCCATCACGCTATGTTTTTAACATTTGTTTTATGAGTCAGTATGTTAGTACAATGTCTGCCCAGTGCTAATGTTCAACCCTTGTATAAAACTTCTTAAAAGGACTATTAGACTATAGCCTAATATATGTTATTTCAATGTATATTTTACACTGGGACGTGGAAATATGTTCCTTACACCCGATAGTTTCTATAATCATGTTTGCTATAACCACTTTGTTTTACATTGAAGGGACATTTTAAATTGTTCCTTATAACCAAAAATTTATCGAAAATTCATTATAACTGTGCTCGTTATATTTGAAGTTAACTGTATACATTAATTTTGCTAGCGTGAAATCACAATGGCGAGGTACGAGATCACAAACATAATTTTGCGTTTTGTGCTTCTCCATCAGGTGATAAGCGAACTGTTTGATCACGACGGCGAAACACGAAATCATGACGGCAAAGCATGAGATCACAAGCGCAAAATCTCGAAATTTTCTTAATTTCGCACTTCGCCATCGTGATCTCTCGCTTCGCCACCGTTATTTCGCTCTCTTCACGCTCCGCTAACATGCGCAGGTGATACGCGAATGGCGAAGCACGAAATTGTTCAAATCTCCCATTTCGCCGTCGTGGCCTCGCGCTTCTCATATTCATAGAGAAAACAGAGCGTGAAATCACGAACATTGCTTAATTTCGCACTTTGCAATCATGATCTTGCTCTTCGCCGTCGTCATTTCACGTGTCACGCTTCTCCATCATGGACAGGCGATACGTGAAGCGCGGAATCACGATGGCAAAGCTTGCGATATGGCAAAATTCCTGTTAACAACTATCGCATATATATATACTTATAGACATATCCCTTGAATGACATATCCAGTCATAATAATATTTTGAAAATGTGTTACCATGAACCATCTGTTTTGAATAAATATGTGCACACATGTAGGGCCCACATGAACCACAGTTTTACATGTGCAATATTACACGAACATCTAGTAAAACAATACATTTTATATAAAAAAAATGAGAAAGGATAAATTATTCTTGCAATATTTATGCTTCAAATATACGCTAAAATTTGCACCATTTGCCGTTCTCACATTAAAAAAATAATCAAGGGGAGGATACCCCGACCCCCACATCACCTCTGCGTACTATGTAAAATGTCCCAGCTACGCGCCTGATATAACAGCGATTTTTGCAAACATGTTTCCGTGAAGCAAATTTGTGTTATTGTCTATTAAAAGCAGTAGAAATAAAACCAAAACATATTTTACTTTACAAAGTTACAATAAGGCACCAACTAATTTTGTTGTTGATCACTTTTTTTAGTATAGGACAACAAGAACTGGCAGTACAATAACCCTACTACCAGATGCAAAAATCCTATCGTTAAACTTGCAACCCTTGTCACCAGAGAAAATTACATGTAGACTTAAAAAACAAAGACAAATATCAAACAGGGAATGCAATGGTGAAATTCAAACGGATGCTAAATGAAAGTACGTACATGAAGAAACTGTGAGGAATATAAATAACGATTGTGTTTGTGAGAGAAAATAGATGTTTCTTAGAATTTCAAGTAATCAATACTTATTACAAATGGTTGGTGTGAATCAAAATCAATGCCACAAAACTATTAAAGTATCACATGATGTAACTGTACCGAATATGAAACATATGTGCTGTGACTGCAAATGGTTAATTGTAAAATTAATGCTATGAATTCTTGTAATGATACTCAGTATTAAGTTGAAATGTATGCCACGAGTTTTGAGTACGACATGCAGAAACTAAAATGAATATATACAATAAAATTAGTATGAAAGGTAAGACCGGGACATATTATTTGCGATGTAATATCTTTGAGCCTTGATTTAATTGTCAGAATTATGTGAAAAGTTAACAAGAGGCCTAAATGGGCCTAAATCCTTCAGCTGAAGAAAACCTTAACAATCTGACTTTGCTTCTAACTAGGGTTGGTGAAAATCTTTTAAGCTGGTCATTACTTTTTAAAGGTAGTTTTAATTTTAGCCCTAGAAAGAGCAAACAGCCTCCGCTTGAATAAAATTGGAAGAGAGCCCTCCAATGATGCCACTGGCCATCTCTGATGAAGATCCATCAAGCGGTTTTGATGACAAGAAAGTATTTCTATTTGTAGCTCTAGTTGCCCCTAAAAGGGACAAAGTGCCCTTAATCAAACAAATTTGAGAAAGGACCTTATACTGATCTCTAGACCAAGTTTGGTGAATATCCATCAAGTGGTTCATGAGAAGTCGTTTAAAGGTATTTTTATTTTGAAATCTAACAGCCCCTGAAAGGGACCAAATGCCCCCAACAGAACAATTTTGGTGAAGATTCTTATAATGATGCTACAAATCAAATTTGATGAAGATCCATCGAGTGGTTCATGAGAAGAAATCATTTAAAGACATTTCTAATTTTAGCTCTGGTAACCCCTCAAAGGGGCCAATCGTCCCCATTTGAACAAATTTGGGAGAGGATATTAAAATGATGCTACAGAATATGTTTGATGAAGATCCACCAAGAGGTTCATGATAAGTTCTTTAAATGTTTTTTCCTATTTTTTTCTGCTCTGGCGGCCCTTAAAGGGGCCAAGATTAACCATTTGTTCAAACTTGATAGAGATCTATCTGAAAATTCTACTGACCAAGTTTTGGTATAAATGTAACCAGTAGTTTCAGAGGAGAAGAATTTTAAGTACATTGTTGACGCAGGAAGACGGACGATGGACGCCGTACAATCCAACTATACTAATAGCTAAAAAGAGACATGAATAACACATTGTGTTACATGCAGAAATTGAACATAATATAAAAACTGCTGTTTTGTGAAAGAATACAGTTATTACTGAGAATATTTAATTGCAAAGACAATGTTATTAGGTATTGTTATAATGCTTAGTATTATGTCAAACTTAATGCCAGCCGATAACAAAACATGGACAATCTTACTCAGCGTAATGAAAAGCTAGTTGTATCTGGTAAATACATGTAGAATAGTCACGACTAAAAACGATTTTAAATCTGTTTTTCATTGTTGATAATAATTATTGCGGTCACTGAGTAATTAAACTTCAATTTTTTTGTTGTTGTTTAACACAATTCTACGATAGGGTTTTACGAATATCCATCTGCAAATAATTTCGACCAATATGCCTAGTTTAATAGTCAATTATGTCTGTAGCGTAGTAGTTTAGTTAACTCTGAACAATTTGGACAGCATGGTAAAAACTGGCAAATCAGTCCAAATCTTCTGATTTTTGAACACCTGCCCCTCACCACTGTTTGAAACCTCGCTTTTTCATGTGAGGAAGCAATCTAGCTGACACGAAGGAAGTCATATACCCAGGTATCTGCCCGTGCCAAAAATAATGCACCTAGAGTCCTCCTCTACAATGACAATCTTAAAAGTTGCAATATGGCCTATTATATTGTGTCAGTTTTACGATACTAAAACCAAAACCAATCCTCCTTTAAATAATTTCAAAATGAGTACAACGACTGTAATTACTGTTTAAGAGCTCTTGCCCTATTTTCCATATACAATTGTAATAAATATTATCTTGCTCTATGTCCAATTTTGTAAATTTACAGTGCTCTATGTCCCGATAGAGCAATACACCTTTAACATTTTTTTTTTTTTCAAATTTGCTCTATCTCCAAAGTGAAAAATGTATAATTGCAGAAAAGTAAAAACGAAAGGTATTTGAAAGCATTTACAATCTGAAAGAACTAAATGCAAGGAGCAAGAAGATATATTTATCATCTTTTTCGCCCAGACCACTGGCACCAGATCAGAAAGAAAATGCCCCCGTACGTGTTATACCCTACCCCTAGGTATTCTATAAGAACCATGGTCATGAACGGGAAAGTGCACTAACCTAAATCAGTCGGCATTTTCTCACAAAAAACGGGCATTTTATTAAATGGGTAATATGTACATTGAAGGAGTATTAATTTATCTTCCATCGTGCAACATTTTCATTTTTGCTATCTTTCTTATCGCAGAGACACCGCGCATGTTTTCATTTTTTTACACCGTCTAAAAAAAACTTGCTTGACCTTCCCTAATGTATATCCGGTTTATATGACCTTGAAAAAGAGAGTTTGTAACTGACATTTTGATTGGCTTTTATGAAAAAGGTGTGTCAAGCGTCAGTTCCACGTTGATCACAATAAAACAAAACGACTGTGACTCAGGTAGCAGGGTACACTTTCGAATTTTGGCCCCGTCAATATTTGTTATAAAGAGAACATCGTGATTTTGGATGTCTGTAAATTAAGGTGAGAGATAATGATTATTAATTCTTTAGAAAATTTATACAGCCGATACATGTAAAATTCTGATGTCAGTTGGAAAGCTAACTGCTGGTAGCTTTGTATGATCAATGAGACCCCATTTCGCGGAAAAATTCAATTCACGGAAGGGTTCTGTGCTTGTTGATTGATACTCAGGAACATTTTCGTTATTTTCCGAAAAAACGAGCTGGATGGGCCCCCATTCCGTTTATGTCCTGACGTTCAGTAAGGACTATTAAATTAAGAAATGCAATAAAATTGGACATTGTTCTTGCAGCGGGATCATTGTAGACTGTTCAAAAGGTGCAAAATTGATGATTTTGGCACGCTATTTTTCATGGATGATGTAAACCTTTCGCTTTGATAACTTTCTTTATTCTTGTATGAGAATCCTGATCTTGCCATTAATTAAAAGCACAAAACATGCACGCAATTTATAAAATAGCCACCCAAATTTTGCTCATAGGGGAAGTGCAATATTGCGACTCGCTACATGTAAGACCGTTCGTGCCCAAAATTTTTGCATCTAAGTGTACCTTGCTACCTCAATGCAGACTTGGAGCGCCGGTATAAATTACAGTCTCCGGTACATACCGGATTAACTAAATTTGAACGAAAATATCTTAAATGTATATATTTTGTAACCATGGTGATACTAACCCTTACCTTTAGTCAGGATTTTATGCATATTGTACACTAAATGCATGCGGACATGCAAAAATATGCATATTTTTGCCGTGCGCTACAAATGATAATGTAGTGGGAACGTAGTTGGGGTTAGTTAGGTCACAGTAAGAGGTCACAGGAGAACCAGCCAATCGGAGAGGATGATTCCTATCACATGGCCAGGAGGACCAATCACCGACGAGCAGCCTCGCTTCGCGACCAGACTCCATTGTATCAACTTGTGTATTCTTGCTTATCCACCGAAATCCAGGGCCATCTGGGTAGTAAGTGACCTGTATTGTAGTTATATCTGCCTGTTAGGGTTAGGAACCTTTTCTGCCTCTAATAGGAGTGTCAACTCCTGTATAGCGAAGGCCATTTTCGCTATATTGGTGTCAGAAGTAATCGAGAACATCTCGCCGGGAAATTCCCTAGTAGGTCCCTGTCCGTTACGTAGTAGAAGGCGAAAGCCTTTGAACTGTCCCTTCGGCCAGGCTTTTTTCTGAACAGGATTCCTGTGTAAGATTAGTAAGGGTTATTTCTATAATTTCTAGCCCGGTTTATACAGCCTGCGGACGGTCAAAAAACTGGGAAAATCGCCGTAAGGCTCAAACGGTTATTCTTTTGGGGTTATATCGATTTGGTTTGAACATTCTTTTAGTGGATTAAATTTGCTTCGACAAAAGAAATTGTTTTGTCATATTTTTCAGAAGTTTAGGCCTCGCGCACGGAAAACGTGCCAAACCGAAAGTACTTTCATTTTACGCCGGAAGTTCCGGTAACAACAACAACCGGTGACTTGGAATTTTTCCAAATTATTCAAAAAGTTATTTCATTCCATTCTATTCAATTCAAGGATAGAAAGACAGTAAGTGTACTGTTTCTTTTGGTAAATTTGTGGAAGGTATCCTTCCCTGTTACTGTACATGTATTATCTTACTGCTTTTACATCAAAGGCCAAAAAGAATAAAAATTAGAGAGGGTGTAAGGATATTGTCTGTATTGAGGTTCAAGAAAACAAATAGCAAATTATCAAGTATTTTAATTTACAACAGATATATCAGCTTTATACTTTATATCTAAGGTTATGGCTGAGAAAGTAAGTACCCCTTGCAGCAATACAAAATCCCCAGGTAACTCGGGTGGGGCTGGGCCTCAATTCGGATTTTACCCGCCTATGTTGGGGTATGGGTGGCCTTCACCGGGAGGGGTAGCCCCTCACACACCAGACAGGAGGGCTAATTGGGGGTTTGGATATTGGTCCCCAGGGGCGTTATCCCCGTTCACACCAGGCATTACAGCCAATAGACAATTAGAATATTTTCCCCCTGAGGTGGTATCCCCTCACACACTAGGCATGACGGCAGAAGAGGGGCATGGGTGGTCTTCACCAAAAACAGTAGTCCCCCACACACCATGTAAGACGACCTATGATACGCCGCCTGTGACACCAGTGCCGGCTGCATCTCCGGTAAAGGTCTTGAGCCAAGGTCATGCTAATAACCTCCCGTATCTCTCGGAAACACATGTCGGGTGTCCAGTGACTTTTCCTGTAACTCCCCATGGGGCTAACTGTTCCTACAATTCTCCAATACGTAATAAAAGTTTATCACAGAGAATACAAGTTCTGGAGGGTGAAAATCAAGAACTAAAATACCAGAGGGATCGCCTCCAAAAGAAAGTAGATACATTGACAGAGAAATGCGACATATATTGTGTTTGTGTGGAGTATCTGATGACTTGTACACGAATTCTAAGAAATAAAAATAAGTCCCTGAATGACAAGTCATCGTGGTGGAAGAACTACTCCGACGAAATTGTTGAATCTAGTTTAAAGAAATTTAAGGAAGATGATGCAGTCATAGGAGCCCTTAAGTCAGAAATTAATCTCCTGAATGAGAGTGTGCTAAGGGAGGAAGCCTCCTCACACTTCTCCAAATCCGAGATTTCCCCTGAAATGTGTGAGGTAAGTACCTCAACGGAATTGGGGGATTTGTCCTGTGATACTCCAGTTAAGGATCAGGGTAGTGTGTCATGTGTCCCCCGGGTTCCACTGAAATCAGATGATGACCTTGAACAAATCATAGGAGCCCTCAAGTCAGAAATTAATCTCCTAAGGGAGAGTGTGCTAAGGGAGGAAGCCTCCTCACACTTCTCCAAATCCGAGATTTCCCTG
Organism: Mercenaria mercenaria; assembly: GCF_021730395.1. NCBI lineage: Eukaryota > Metazoa > Mollusca > Bivalvia > Venerida > Veneridae > Mercenaria > Mercenaria mercenaria. Next base: position 50,057 of record NW_026461734.1, on the reverse strand, counting down.
GAAATGTGTGAGGTAAGTACCTCAACGGAATTGGGGGATTTGTTCTGTGATACTCTAGTTAAGGATCAGGGTAGTGTGCCTTGTGTCCCCCGGGTTCCAATAAAATCAGATGAAGACCTTGAACAGTTCTTTAACTTTCTGGACTTTGCAGAGCAGGATTTGTCCCAAGTTACTGAATGCAAATCATCAAGCTCTCTTAGAAGTGGGGAGAGTGTGGGGGAAAATGATAGTAGTGCTCTCATGTGGGGAGCATGTCTGAAACCTTGGGGAGAGCAGGCAAATAGCTCTGGGTTGTTAGTTCTTTATTGAGTCCAGATTCCAGTCTTGAGGGAGTCAGTGATGAGTCTCTGCAGAGGAGCAGTAGACTGACCAGTAGCCAGTTTGATAACTCTGCATCAGATAATGGTGGGAGTAATTTTGCTGACACCACTAAATTACTGATTCCCAACAAGTTAATTAGTGAAGGAGACCATTCACAATCAGAGACTGTACCCACTCATGATCTTCGCACTATGTGTGTTGGTTCAGATACCGTACTTAACCTTTCTCTGAGCGCCCCCAGTAATTTAGAAAATACGGCTGTATTAACCCTTAATGCCAGCACCCAATGCAATATGGACAGTAATACAAATACTGTAACTACCATCCTGTCCAATGCCACATGCAATATAGACAATGCGGATACCGTAGTAGACCACCAGTCTAGCACCCCGTATGAATTGGATGGTGTTACGGATACAGTACTTACCTTTCCTTCCAACGCCATGTGCACTATTAATAACACCGGTACCGTATCAGCCACAAACGCTAGCGCCCTATACCATAAAGCAGATACCGTACTTACCATATCTTTGGATGCCCCAGAAAGTATGGTTACCCTAGTCACTCCTGTCTCTAGTGCTCCACGTGCTCTGTACAATAAGGCAGATAATGTATGTAACACTTCTTCTAGTTTCATGTGTGCTATAGACAACATGGATGCTACAGTCATCCCCAGCTCTAGCACCCCATGTGATTTACACATTAATACTGATACAGTATCTTCTTATCCCCAAAGGGCCTTGTTCAATTTAAACAATACGGAAACCATATTCTCTCCTGATCCTAATGTCCAGTTAGCTTTGCACCAAAGCATGAACATTGCAAATACCCTGGTTGCAACAACCCTGTGCAAATTAAACACTATGGGTACTCAATTAGCTCCAGTATCCGAGTGCTCTGCAGATTGTGACAATAACAAAGATATGGCTTTTAGGGAGCAGTTATCCAATAATGTTCTTGAGCACAACACTGTGACTCTTTTTAATACTGGCCTGTATATTTTAATGGTAATTCAAGAAGATAATTATAGGAACTGCCTTACAATAAGATATCCTATAAGTGAAATTGATGTATCTCTGGTGGCTAAAGGAAATAGGCAAAATGGTACGTCAGATTTGCCCAACTCGGAGACTGGTTTTTACAAGAGTAACTCTTTTGACAGCAAATCTGGGACTTCACACTCTAGGGGTGAAGGCCATGACCAATGTCTTCCACTAAACTCCTCGCCAAGTTTATGCCAAACTAAAGCCCAGTTCAATACAAAGTCATCTGGACCTCAAGTGGCATCTGGGGAACGTAAGGTCATAGGTGAATCGGAAATAGTAGGGAATCTTGTTACTAAAGGTCAAGGCACCGGTGGAAAGCTCAGAGGCCATTGTATTCCAAAGGTTTGCAGACCTGATACTAGCAGCTATGTTCAATATCAAGAGCATGGTAGGTTTTTGCCCTTCAATCATTCTGGGAAATTGCCGCCTTATCACGTGGGAGAACCAACAGTTAGTTTATTCCTACCTGGCTTTGCCCATGAAGGTTCACTTGCTTGGGGGTTGCCGCCACCAGCAACCTTGTCATTGTACTCTGTACCACTCCCTCCCTCAGGGTTTTACTCGCCCCTTCGTTCAGGGATAGAAAGTTTGTACTACTCTTTCCGTTCACAGTCCAGGGTAATAATGTTGAATTCTGACAGGTTCAGTCAGGGCCTCATTGCCTCTGCCGCAACAGTTTCACATCATTGTGGAGATACTGAAAGAGAGGTTGTTGGAGTAGGGTCTCTGGGATGTGTTCAGGTCTCCTGTTCAGATGGACAGAACAGTAGGGGCATGGTGTGCCAGAGTCCACTTGTGGGTCTGATTGTATTTTGGTATCACCTGCTAACATTCCTAGTGTGAGACCAAAGTCTGTGCAGCCTTTATTTAACCACAGCATCCTTTGGGCTGTAGCAAAAAACCTCTTCCAGATGGGGATGGGGATTCCGGGATCTGTCACAGGACCGGTCTGGTCTTAGCAATAGAGATCCTTGGGCTAAGGGCCTGGGGAAAGGGACTCCGGGTCACGGATCGCCTACTTCAGATCCTTTTCCTATACGGATCAGTAGAGGCAATGCCTCGTCCTTCAATAGACGCAGAAACTGTGTCCATCTTCTTGGGGTCTCCCCAGCCTCCTGGTATCCCGGGTTTATCCTTGTTCTAGATGTAGAAATTGTCCATCTGCTCAGTGCACCCCAAGCCTCATGGGCATCCCAGGTTTATCATTGGGATAACTTATCCTGATACTGTCGAGTGCTAAACTATTTCATTAGACTATAAACTCTACTGGGTCTCTTTAAACCTTAATGCAGAATGGTCCAAACTTTAGACAGCTTTGCTTCTTAAGATCAATATGGGGGTCCCATGATCTTAAATGAGGTATTTCAATGACTGGGGAGTTCTCAGATCTGAATGTTTTGCTAGGTACATTTTGTGGTATGTCCTGGTGTACTGCAGTATGGGTATCCCATGATACACTTTGATAAGACATATTGTTCCACAGGGTATCCCAGCGCCTTAATGATTTATTATGCCTTTTTGGGTAACCTTAAAGTTATAAACTGATGTAAGTATGTGTAGTTCCTGGTATGCATTAGTATCGGTATTAGTTCTTCCCCTGGGTTTCCCAGGACCTTAATAATTTGATATGTTTATCTGGGTTACCCAGAAAATTATGAACTTAGGTCAGTATGGGGATCCCATGACCTTAATTCCAGTTATTAAAAGAGATGTTTAGAACAACCACTTCTAAATGTTCTAAATGACAATTAATCTCCTATGGGGGAATCTCGTCCATGATTTCAGAAGTCCTTGTTGTCTGGTCTGTTTTGCACGAGATGTAAAATCGTTAATGGTGAAACCTCCATGATTATTATTAAGCAGGGTATCCCTGTTATGCCTGTCTCTACGAGGAACCCATCTATAGCCTCCCAGGCCATCTCTTTTCTGTGTGATTCACACGGACCCTGGTGACCAACTTTATAGAACGGGGGGAGTGTAGTGGGAACGTAGTTGGGGTTAGTTAGGTCACAGTAAGAGGTCACAGGAGAACCAGCCAATCGGAGAGGATGATTCCTATCACATGGCCAGGAGGACCAATCACCGACGAGCAGCCTCGCTTCGCGACCAGACTCCATTGTATCAACTTGTGTATTCTTGCTTATCCACCGAAATCCAGGGCCATCTGGGTAGTAAGTGACCTGTATTGTAGTTATATCTGCCTGTTAGGGTTAGGAACCTTTTCTGCCTCTAATAGGAGTGTCAACTCCTGTATAGCGAAGGCCATTTTCGCTATAATAATCACTTTCGGGCATGCGCAGAAGACCGCTCCAAGTCTGCAATGAGTTACATCGAAACAAATCTCTTTGGTCATAAAGATCATTTCCTGTTTTTATTTTAAAACCAAATTGTTACAAAATATGTTGACAGATTTGCAAAAAGAAGCTTTGGACAGGATATCCGAGGGCCATAGCTTGGTGTTGACTGGTCAGGCAGGCACGGGGGAAAGTTTTTTATTGAAGCGCGCAGTTCATTTACTAAAGCAGATGAAAAAATGTGTGTCGTTGTTATGTACTACTGGAATTGGTTGCCTGCAATACACAGATCTGAATGCAACAACTGTACACAGGTGATAAAAACTTTGAAAAGGCACAGATCTTCATTGTATCATTTCAAGTAAACTGTATTCAGTAAAAATAGATGGAAGTGCAGGGCTTTTCATACTTATATAACAGAGGCCTATGAAAGGCCTCTTCCCAATCCAAAAATATACTATTTTTTCCCAAATGTGGCAGAGATATTTCCCAAAATGCACCGTAAAATTTCCCCAAATCATGCAACAGATGGTTAAGATTTTTTTTACATTTTAGTATTACCAGAGGAAGTGTTTGTTTGGTATCGATTTTTTGTTGCATAATAGCCTAACAGCTCACAGAACCAGTTGTGACACATTGCCAGTCTAATACATTATGTTCCATGGCCTGGATTTTAGTCCAAGTTTCAGGGAAGATAAATTTGCTTCGTCTTACGATGTTTACTTCCGGTTGATAAATTTTCCCAAAATGAACAATTATTGCGCATAAATTTCCCAATTGGAAAGGCCAAGACCTCTTCCCAATTTCCTGATGAAAAGCCCTGAAGTGGCAATGGGTGTGGTAACTGGACAGAAGTGGCTATTCCTATGGTCTCGTAAGAATAGCCTCACAGGCTATTCCTACGGCCCTCCTATGAGAATAGTGAAATAGCCTGCAGGTGGCTATTCCTACGGCCCTCCCATGAGAATAGTGAAATAGCCTGCAGGTGGCTATTCCTACGGCTCTAAAGACATTTTTTATGTTCATCTTGTATTGCATTGCACTGAATTAATTCAACTGGTATATTTTCGAACAAATTGTTTACTTTTGTCAATCTTTATTTCTCTTCTGTATTTTTTATATGTCTTATCACCGAGACATGAAGGGAACATACAACGTGTAACATGATATTCAAAACATGATGTAAACTTAGAATAATGGCATATTTATTACTCACACTATTATCATTACATTCATTGATTTGTTGCATAATCTATACATATATATCATTCAATGACAACAATTTCACACATAGACATAAATAAGCCTTTTCCATTATTCGAAATCACTTCCTGTTCTCTCGGTGTGATACTGAAAAGCAAACAATTTGTTCGAAAATATGCCATTTGAATTAATTCATTACAATAAAACTGTCTTTAGAGCCGTAGGAATAGCCACCTGCGGGCCATTTCACTATTCTTAAGGGAGAGCCGTAGGAATAGCCTGTGAGGCTATTCTTACGGGACCGTAGGAATAGCCACTTCCTAACTGGACTTCTAGATATAAGTTATATAATAGTTTTCGTAAAGCTGTTCTAACATTTTTTTAAATATTATATTTCGAGTTAATATCACTTAGGTTAAACTTTAAAGGCATACCTATTGAATATTGAATTTAACAGCAGTTTTCAGTAATAAGCATTATTTATTTACTCCTTGTGCATGCATTGGTTGAGAAGGCAAACACGCTTTCCTACTGAAGGCCTCCCAAAGCTAGGATAGTGGGTGCCAAACTGTAGTTTGGCCCCTGCAATATTTTGGAAAATAGATATAACTTAAATAACTTGCAGTCTAATATAACATTTATTTAGTATCACATAATTCTTTTCAGCCTGATTTCTGATTTGCATTTGGCCTTTCTTTGCATTCTGACTTGCCTACGATTGTTCGATTATAATTTATAAAAAGAGTATAATTATATCTAGCGCATCACTACAGTTCCAGTTTGAGCGTCTGCAAAACTTTATAAGTATTTAGCCTGCTACGCATGTAAATGTTATGTATTTACATTTTCATGGTCTAATCAAGGGAAATAACTTCAACAACTTTATATCACAATTAGACAACAGTTATTGCAGCACTATTTGTTTGTATCTCCAGGGCTTCAACCGGAGACTGTAAAAAATGGCACGCTTGATTTCTAAAGAACAATACATATTATGACTGATTAGGTTACACCATTGTGTGGTTTATTAAAAATGCATCAGAATAAGTCAATGACTGCTAAAACACAGGGACTTGAGGGGTCCTATGGCCCATTTGGCCCCTGGTCAAGGTTTTGTCATGAATGTACTGGGGATCCCTTGTCAGACCCCGGACCCTGTCTAAAGGTTCCCCCCTCAAAAGTTAAACTTGCTTAGAACTACGTCTATGTATAACATGCATTAGATCTACATTAAAAACTTCTGACAGTATGCTTCAGTACAAATAGTCATATATGTTTTACATAAAAACAAGGCAAAGCCTTGAAATATTATGAGTGAACAGATCATCTGTAGAATTTGTCTATATTTTCTGTACAAAATGATTTGTCTTTTCAATTCTTTCACATTTTATAGAGGAGAAACTAATAATTTTCAGTTTATCATTTTTGTATGTTTTAAATGAGGTAAAGAGCTGAATTCTTTCCTAGTTGATATGTAGTACGGTATATAGACAGAAATTATACTACACATAATTATGTTCTGTCATAAATATCTATTCACCTGACAGTCACCGTTAAATATTTGCATATATTGAAAGGTAATCTAGAATATAAATTTTATCTGTACTTTTTTACCAACGACTAAATTGATGCTGTGCTCAATAAATCAAAACGACCACTGTGGTCAACTTCAGAAAAGAAGCCTGTATGGGTGGGTTATTGAAAATGCTAGTAAACTGTCATCATTTACAAGGTATAGTATAATGTATTAACCTTGTAAATGATGATAGTTTACTAGCATTTTTAATATATATTGTTTTAGTTTTATAGTTACAATGTTGCAGCATTATAGTTGAACAGTAATCAACATGCAGTGTCAGCCTAGTTGTGAAACTATGCCTCATTAATTAATGCTTACATGATACATGTGAGCTATTGTCGTCACTCATTGTATGGCATCTGTTTATTCGCCATTTTGTTCAAACAACCGCTTGTCCAAAACCATTTAATGAACTATGTTACAATTTGCCCTGGGTTTCTAATGGAAATTCCCCTTTTTACTTTGTTTGACTGGTTCTTCTTTGCTGCCATTAGGGGTAATTTCTAACATAACATCTTTACAATTTGTCAAAATGTTATTAGGGTGACTCTGCTCAAATATTGTTCAAAACATTCCATTCATCCTAAAACATACCGCCTTGGTAGCCTAGTGGTAGAGTATCCGCTTCGAGTGCGGGAGGTTGTGGGTTCGATCCCCGGCCTTGTCATACCAAAGACATAAAAAATGATACTAGCAGCTTCCTTGCTTGGTGCTCAGCATTAAGGGGATAGTGCAAGGACTTGTCAGGCCAGTGTCAGTATAATGTGACTGGGTGGGGTATCATGCCATGTGTCTACGGTTTGGTATTCCAGTGAGGCAGCACTATTAACTTGGGCATTGTGCTCACTGCTACAAGTAGGCACCATCGTAACGTTGTTTATATGACTGAAAAAATGTTGAAAAAGACGTTAAACCCTAACACACACACACATCCTAAAACATAGCCACATGTCTTGTGGTCATTTCTGCCTGTACAGACATAATTGTCATGTTTCTACTTTTGAAGGCTATCGCTACTTTATTTCATAGTGGTCACTGCGATAGTTTGCGACATAAAGTGGTTGCTACAGTTATATAAAATTTGGTGTAACTGTTTTAACCTTGATCTGTTCCTTCAATATAGCTATTCTCTTACATGTCGACCAAACTTTTCAATAATTTCACACAAATGCTGCTTGTACCATCTAGCAAGATTTTTCAGATTACTTTGTTCCCTTCTGGGGTGTGGCCACTTTTTGCCTATATGTATAGCTATGTCATGTTATAAAAATCCTTGGTACCTTACATTGCAATGTGTTAGTTTGTGGTACTTAATTATAATGCAATCATGTGTGTCTTTTGTCTTGAATTTTTCAAAAAACAATTGTCAATTTTTCTGGTAATGCGGTCTGTGGAAAATTTCAAAATAATGAAGAAATAAAGAACAATGCTCTTGCCGGGGATTATGGCAGCTGTAAACTGAGTATACTAAAATTCTGCACTGTTGTTAAGAAAATAATATTGTTATAGAGAAATCAGGCTTCAATGAATGATATACTGTAAAAATCAGAAATTTTTGCAAGGGTTTTGTATGTGCAGGCCCCACATGTCGCAAAATTAATCCTCATGTAAATATTCATAATTAGTATTCTAATTCAAGCAGGATATAATTTTTTACTATTTCGCAAATAGTAAGCCTCGCAGACATACTTAAAATTTAGAATTTCATTTTGTAAAATTTGACCCCGCGAAAATAAGTGCGTTTACAATAGGATCATCAGTTGTCTGGATTAATTTCATGTTTCGAAAAAAACAAAGGGTAATGGAAAATATGCTTGTCATTGGAACTGCCAGATTTGTGGTTAAATGCAGTTAAAAAGTGTTCCTAACCTCTTATGTTTTCTTTTTATTTATAGTCATAATGCCTATGTTTAAAATGTGGCTGACAATTTTTTCCCTGTGCACAAACAAAGAGTTTTTCACCTGTTAAATCCCATTTTAAATCATTATTATAAATCTATTTGTCAAAAGTTTGAATATTTAAGTAACGTAGAAGAAAGTATTCTTGAAATCATGATATTGATTACATAAATCTCCCTTTATCTGTACATTTTCAAGTTTGATATTTAAAACAGTGTTTTCCTAACTATTTAATGATTTTTATTTGCTATTTGGACAGCTGCTTTTTCTGATTTCAGCATTAATTACTGTAAACCTCTCCAGAGTGGCCATCTATGAAGCAAAAACCAGTCTTTGACAACATCATCAAAATTTCCGTATGGTGAAATATACTATCAAATTACCTCTTCACAATAACAGCCTTTACATAACAGTAAATATGTGTATCTCCCTGATAAACCTTTAGGGTGTTGCTCTACAGAGGTTCACTGTAAAAGCTTTTAAATCTATGGAGCTTTAATGAATATTGCCAATTAATCAAGATGTGTTTCCTTATATGAAAATATTGTAATAATATTTCTTTATATCATATTACAGTTGGGCTGGTTTACAAGATGGCCGTTATGACAACTTGACTTTAAAGAGGCTAGTTCTGGAAGATGATAGAATGGCGAACGTTAGAAGAAATGTTGAAAAAACAGAAGCTATTTTTATCGATGAAGTCTCAATGCTATCCAGAAAGGATTTTGAACAGCTGGAACTGGTATGCAGAACTGTGTCAAATAATGACATTTATTTTGGAGGTCTTCAAGTAGTAGCATGTGGTGATTTTTATCAACTGCTTCCAGTTCCAAATACACTTTATGGTGATTTAGGACAGTTTTGCTTTGAAAGCATCATCTGAAAGTCATTTTTCAAACATCGTATAAATTTTGACTATGTTGTCAGACAAAATGAAAGTGTGCTTATCAGCGCTGTAAGAGAAACGGCACGAGGTAATATTTCAAGTGAGACGGACCATTTCTTGAAAAGTTTGGAAAGAGAATTACCTGAACATTATAATCCTGTCCACTTATTTGCAAGCAACTATGATGCCAGTGTTTTCAATAATGAGAAGTTACAAAATTTGTGCACTGAAGAACACACATATGAAGCTATAAAAAATTTTGGTTGTGAAAAGCGTCTGAAGAAAATACTTGCTCCAAAGTACCTCCATTTAAAAATTGGTTGTCCCATAATACTCTTAAGAAATATTGGAGGTAAATTAGTGAATGGGCTACTAGGCAGTGTAAAGGGTTTCTCAGAAAATGACATTGTTGTTCATTTTTCTTCCATCTGTGAGACACATTCTTTAAAACGTTGTAACTTCAGTGTTTTTGATACACACACACAGTCTGTCATAGCTGAAAGAGTGCAATTTCCAATTACTTTAGCTTATGCTTTAACCATTCACAAGAGTCGAGGTATGACTTTGGAGAGTGTTTATATTCACTGCAGAGGAATTTTTGAAAGTGGACAGTTACCGGTTGCTCTTGGAAGAGCAACTAACAGTGTTGGTATACAGCTTCAACATTACCGGAAAGGTCTATGCCCTCAACCTAAGCCAGTAGTAACTGAGTATTATGGTACACCATGTTTTAAATTTGAGGACAAGTTGAAGTGTTGTCAAAATCAAGGGAAGATTTACATTCCAGATGTTGATATATATTTTTGTGAAAGTGATGACTCTGATTTCAATGAGGAAGATCTTCAAATTTTGGAGGAACATGTTCATATAAATGAGGATGAGATACACTAAACAGAATACATCAATTTAGAAAATGTTAAAAAATCTCCATTTCTTGAAAACCCTTTAACTGAAAAGCAAAGAAGAATAAATGAGATCTGCTTATCTGTTGATGACTTAAAATTTAAGGAATTCATAAAAAAAAATTATAAGCATTTGAATGATTTACTGCCATGTGATCATTCTAAGGAACAGTTTTCAGCCAACAAAGTATGGACTGAGCTATTATCAAAATACCATCAGTATGTATCTTCCAAAAAGTATAAATCAACTGTGTCTATTTTATTTGGAATTTTTTCTTTAACAGATGAGCATTTTTATTCAGCAACACAATGTGTCTATAGTCTATTAAAAACTTTAATTCATAATATTGCTACTGAAATAGGTTACTCAGTACCCATGGCGACATGTCATAATATAATTTGTAATGCAGGAAAAGCAAAGCTAAGATACGTAGCTGGAATGTGTGTAGCAAAAGCAAGAAACCACTTTTCGAATGTCATACAGTCAAATTTGGGTAATCCAAGAAACACCGCTGTTGAAACTGTAAAATTAAATAAGACCAGAGTTTCATTTTTAAGATCATTACAAGCTAGTTTTGATGAAATTGACACAAATGATAACACTTTTTGTGAAATTGAACGATGTCAAAATATTAGAAAAGGATTAACATATGTAAATGAAAAATGTTTTCAGTTCTTTATTCATTTAAATGAAAAAATACGTAATCTTCTAAACCAATATGCTTTATCAGTGGAAAAAGAAAATTTATTTGAAATGACTAAAAGTAAAGTAAAGGAGGATGAAAATATAGGAATGCTTTCCGCAGAATTAAAACCAGGACACTTTCAAACAGAGATAACTTCATCGGTGTTCGATAATTTAATCACGCGTTTTCTAATGGTTTGTCATAAACAGTTTTTGAAAGATTCAAAAGATTTATTGTCTTTAAAGAAGAAAAAGGCACATAGACAGGAAATAAAAAAAAACGCAGGAGAAACAAAAAGTAGATGTAAACCTAACTTTTAAAGATATATTAACAGATCAGTCAGAAAATAAAATGTCATCACATTTAAAATTAAAGGTGAATTGTATTTCTAATGTAGACTGCTTTTTAACAAAGGACTTTACCAAAGCCAATATTTTAACTCTGTGCTCTGCTTATCATGCTTATAACTTGAAGACTTCAAGAAAGCTGAGGAAGAAAGAATTGGGTAATGCATTGGTAAATGCAATTATTTCTTGTGATTCAATGCCTAATTCACATGCTATAATGAATAACACATCTACCTCAAAAAGAAAGCGTGTGCAAAGACAAAAAATACCTGGGAAAGGGAAAGGAAAAGGAAAAGGAAACCGAATGCTAAAACGATACAATTGCGCATTGTGCAAGAAGGAATATATTGGAAATGATGATTGGATTGAATGTGATAGATGTAACCAGTGGTACCACAGGTCATGTGCTGAACTAGAAGATGAGCAGGAGTGGCAAGACATTCAAGAATCAGACTGGGATTGGGAATGCAAGACATGTACAGGATAGAAGGTAAAATCACTGAATGTAAAATGCAATATATAGCTTTAGATTAATGTTCCATAATTCAGTAAGTTGAAGTGGCTAATACAAAAACCAGTATTTTAATATGTAAAAACAGGCCTCCGTGGCCGAGTGGTTAAGGTCAGACACTGACTTCAAGTCACTTGCCCCTCATCGATGTGGGTTCAAGACTCACTCCGGGCTTTGAATTCTTCATGTGAGGAAGCCATCCAGCTGACTTGCGGAAGGTCATTGGTTCTACCCATGTGCCCATCTTCCTCCACCATCAAAAATGAAAAGTCGCCATATGAACTGTAATTGTGTCGATGCGATGTTAAACCTAACCAAAAAATATGCTAAAAGGTATGAGTACACTTCAGCAGCAAAATTAATGTTTATAGATAGCTCTTTGGATGATTGGTTCAGTCATCCATAACTTTTTAATATACATAGTATATAAACTAAATCAGTAAGTCAATTAGAAGCTATGCACACAGGAAAGTTACTTCAGTGCACTACTTTCAGATTCCTTTAGGTTGTCAGTGCACAATTTTGGTTGTCATAACAAACAAAAGCAGAATATTTTGATAATATTAAAAAACCAGTTGCCTGATTTTAAAATGATTGAATTGCGGTGTGCCTTTGGTGATTTTATACTTAATTGCTATATAGCATTGTTGATTTCTGATAAAAATGGTTTCGATGAGATTGGGTTAGTTTATTTTATGTGTTTAAATATATGAGCCGTGCCATGGGAAAACCATCATAGTGGCTTTGCGACTAGCATAGATCCAGACCAGCCTGCGCATCTGCGCAGTCTGGTCAGGATCCATGCTGTTCGCTTTCAAAGCCTATTACAATTAGAGAAATGGTTAGTGAACAGCATGGATCCTGAACAGACTGCACGGATGCGCAGGCTGGTCTGGATCCATGCTGGTCACAAAGCCACTATGTTGGTTTTCTCATGGCGCGGCTCATATATGTTTCCAGCAGTCAGTCGAGATCTGTGCGTGCTTCACATAATTTTCCATTATTTTTTTGTTTTGTAAGGAGAATATACATACCCTTACATTTTATTAATATGGTAACAAGTAAGATTTTACATTTATATGTTATTTAACAAATAATCAAGGCCCTCGAGTTGTTAAGAAGGCCTTGATTGTTTTCATTCTGACTTGCTCATTGATATATTTTAATAAATATTATCCTGGACTTCATTTATGCGAGGAGTAATGTATCGGACATCATGCGTCAATTTTACGTCATAATGCTTTCTTACCGGTCTGTGCGTCAACCGTTGTTTATCGCAGAATATACACAGCTTGATTTTCTTTGTTTAACTGGAAAACAAATTGACCCATGTTAGAATAATGATTTATTATTAATGTTACGTGTATAACACTTGTACTTGTTTATATGCCCACATGCTATTTCATTTAATGAAAGAAATCCATAAAGAAAAATCTGTGTGAATATTGAATATATATTTGAACAGAAAGTTGTAGAGTAGAAATGTTTATTTGATTTTGAGGAAGCTACAAACATAGCATGTGGAAGAATTCTCATTCTATCTTAGTGCCTTGCTGGAGAGGACCCTGGGCTTTAAATCCTCCACTCTAAATTTTTCAAGTATTGTCATGTATCCTTTTGACTATACATTTTTGTATAATTGTGTTGGTATGATGTTAATACAAAGAAAACAAAGAAATTGATAACAATTTTATATGCATTACATAAAATGATAACATCTGGATTTACTTACATTAACATTGATATAAATGTATCTGTATTTAAACATTACAGTGACGTTTTATTAGGTGAACTACTTGAATATTTTCAATTCGTACATCTTTGGATGTTGCCGTTTCTGTAAACATGATATTTAATATTTCTAGTCATTTCCATTACATAAATATCATATCCTTTATATTGAGTAGATGAGTATCTTATATTAAGTGGAAAGAAAGAGGAAAAACCCTATTTGCCTCTGGGATTGATACCCAACTTCAATCCAAACTGCGGGAAAGGAATTACAGGAAAATAATACCCCATTTTTGAAAACTTGTTTCATTACTATTGTTACATGTTGACATAATCCAGCAGACTATTTTCAACCACATTAAAAATAACAATTTTAAACATGTTCCTGCATTCTTGCTTATTAAGGCCTAAAATGTTTGTTTCTGGTAATATACTAAAAAAAATTAGGGTAGGTAGGTCGGAACTGTTAGCTTGACTTGCTATTCTACTAACCCTGGCATTGGAATCACATTTTGATTGAAATTTTGCGTGCAAGAACATACAGCTATCATTTAAAGGCATATGAGCCGTGCTATGAGAAAACCAACATAGTGGCTTTGCGACCAGCATGGATCCAGACCAGCCTGCGCATCCACACAGTCTGGTCAGAATCCCCCGGGTGAAATAGTTCCAGGGTTTACCATGGAATTCCATGGGGAAAAAAATGCCTGGAGTATTCGGACTAAGTTTCCAGCCTTTTCCAGCCTAACCAAATTATCAATGTGGAAAATTTGAAAAAGCCAAGGCTGGAATATGTACCATGATATACCAGCATCCCTGGAAAATATACCATGGTAAAATCTGGAACATCTTCCAGGCTGCCAGGAATAAAATTCCTGTTTTTCCATGAACCTGGAGTATTCGGACCATTTTTTAACCAAAGTCTGGAAAAGCCTGGAACATTTTCCAGCATAGCATGGATTAGGCTGGAAAATGTTCCAGGTTTTACCATGGTAAATTTTCCAGGGAATGCTGGAAAATGAGCCTGGTATAACCTGGAAAATATTCCAGCCTAGTTCTAAGGGCCCTGAAATAGCAAAAAGTTATACCCCATATGATTATATCCTAAATGAAAATGCTGTATGCAGCAGGTTGTAGGTTTGATTCACGGTCTTGGACAAAGGATGATCACAAATGAGCTCCCCTAAGCAGTGTATGTCCATAGGTGAGGCTAAAATTAAAAACTAAAAATTTCATCTAGGACTTCTTACCTTTATAAAACACACCAGTAATCATTTACAGGTTACACATATAAAACAACAAGGTGCTGAAGTATTGCAAGGCAATACATAGTCCCCTACCGGTTTCTGTGCCACTGATTTTGAATGCATTGTAATTGTAGTTGTATCTACCCGTCAAGATTGTTCATTTGTGAAAGTTTGAAGAAAATCTTTTCAGTAATATTGCGCCCTCATGATATAATTCCTTCGCATCTGAACTCAAAACAATGATTTATTCAGCGACAAATCACTGAATGAGATATATTATTTCTTGAATAATTTTCTCAATTACATCTTCAGTACAGTGTAAAATATGTCATTATTTTCAACTTAATGTCACTGCTGGTCCAGAAATTTTCTGTCAGTGTTTGCCACCACCAATGTAGATTGCCACAGTTTTTCACTAACCACAACAAAGCCATCATTTGCCACCATTTGCTCCACTGCTATGACCTGTTGAAATAATGAATCACTAGATATTAAACCATTAAAGCAGTTTCTTCATTAGTATTGTCCATAGTTCATAGTTTCAAAATAAAATTAATATCTTACATGGTATTCAAAGTTAGTGCATCTTTATGATACAGGCAACACTGCAGATTTAAGCAAGTAATAACATTACTTGTTGCATTTTCACGAAGCTTTATTTCTCAATTTGATTTCAGATGTTGGTAGAATAAGGTTCCAATGAAGGCAGACAGATATTTTCAGTGTTTTGGGTTAGTGATTAATAGGTTGGACTTATGCACAGCTCTTATTGTATAAATAGTAACAAGTTTTATTTCTACCAGTTACCTGCACTGACATCCCAAGTTGTGTTGACTGCCAAGTGATTACTTAATTTGGTACTTTTTAACCATTATATATAATAATATTGGTCTGGACTTGATACAAGGGGAATAATTATAAAACCTGCTATGGGTCCTGCTGGAAATCGGTTGATACATTCAGTCAGGTTTGGAGAAAATTGTCAATTGACCTAGAACTATGGTAGTGTGTGTACTGGTATATTACTATAGTAATATATAATGCCAGTATACTTACATGTCTTTGAACTGTTGGATGGAGCCTTTGAACACAATACATTGGATCACTAAACATGTCTCTGTTCATTCATGTGTGCTGATACTTTATATACACATATGATGCTATACCTGAAAAATAGATTTAATTTAACACTTAGATGTCCATAATTTTTTCATAGTTTATTATTGGGTATAATGATCTAAAATTGAAACTGTACATTGTGATGAATAATGAGGCCAAAAAATGTCTCTGATGCATTCATCAGTTGACAGTACTGTTTATACTTTTTTTTTGCTTCATAGTAGCTGAAGTTATTTATATATTATGTAATTTAGCATGTAACAATAGGTAAAAGCTGTTATACATGTATAAATAACTGCTCATTAAACAAATTTTGCATAAGATTATGTAAAACAATTTTTTAAATTTTGCCACACATTTAAAATTACAAATTATGAATAATATATGCATTATTCACTGCACCTCGTAATAAAAAAAAAAGTTACTTGAAAGTAAATAAAATATCCCTTTGCAAATTTTGTACTAAAAATGATGTGTATATGTATTAGCCTTTTATTCAATGTCATGGAAAGTTTGATATATTTTCCATAAGTTAAAGTATGATAAGCTCAAATAATCTCCCTGAACATTGCAAATATAATTAATATATGTCAATATTCTGTAAGACTCCTAAAGGGAAAACCTAAATCTTTACTTTTAACCTTGAATATAGAAATTTTATTTACTTGTACATTCCAGTTTATTTTGTTGAAATGGGTAAATATTAGACAAAGACTATCATAAGTAGGTGGACTAGACTAGACTAGCCACAAGACTGATAATAAAGAACTTGTCACAAAATTGAAAAAAAATGTGATTTTTAAAAATTTATGTTCTTGTGACAAATGCCAGTCTAATTTACAGATTTTAATATTATCATATGATATTGGACCTTAGATAATTATAGACTGGCTCTAATCACAATTCTAAAAATAAAAATTCTAAAAAGTTATAATAGACTTGGACTAGACATGCAATTCCCATTATTAAAGATGCTACTTTTTTTTGTTGAAAATCATATTAATATTGAAAAGAATTAGACTAAGTGATAAATGTGATAAATATAGTTAAAGATATCAGAATTAACAAAAGACGAAGTTACAATAAAAGTACCTATACATTTTTGTAAATAACAAAAAGCTGCTTAATATGTGTATTTTTGCTAAATTTTTTATATAATGTTCTGCTGTTTCAATAAAGGGTATAATGATCTATAATAATAACTAAATTATCCATAAACATTTCTTCCTGTTAAAAAATAATTTTCATATAATAACAGTTAAAACATTGATTTAAACCAAATACTCCCTGAATATACTGTGTAATATTGTAGTCAGCAGACTGGTAGCATTGTTTACTCAGTAGTGCCACCTGTGGAGATAACTCTACTGGCCTTATTTTTTTTGCTCCATTTGATATTTTCATTTAAAAAGAATATCCAATTTTCCTTCTTATAAATAAAAAGCATGATAAATTAGAAATTGCAGCTGCATAATAGTTGCAGTGGAACAAAATGACATGAAGTAAAAATCATTTGTTGCATTACATGGTGAAAACTAAACCACCTGCTTCCTGTTAGAATCCATTGTTCTAGTTTTGACATTGTTAAAGGTAATCTAGATTACTGTTTGAAAATAAATAAATTTTATGAACTCACCTGGTGCATTCTGTTTATTATTGTTAACTTCCAAGATGAAAAAAGCTGCACATAGTAAAATATTTAGGGAAACACTCTCCCAAATATTTACTCTATTCTGCTCTCTGTCAAAGAACTTCCTGTGTAGATTTGAAATTTTGATATTCTTGGGCAAATGTGCCATTTACAGTCAGCTAATGAAGGTAATGATACATCTATGATGTTAAAATATTTTTGTACTAGAGGAAGATTTTATTCCATTCAATCACATACTCATAAATTTTGAAGATTACTCTGATATAAAACAGAAAAAACTATGGATTACTTTTTGTGGTACATGTACAGCCCCCAGAAGTAGTTCCCTGACTTTATGTTCATTGGTTGATCTCTTGTTATGAGTTTCTAAATATAAAGCATGTGCCAGATCTTATCAGTCTGCATGAGATAATCTCCTGTAGTGAGACAAGCAATATACATACACTGTAGTAGATTAATAGACCCAAATGATTTATCACTTATCTAGGAATCCCTTTGCCAGGTAACTTTTAATGAATTGGTGAAAAGAATTGTACTATTTCATGCAATTACTGTTGCTGCAGCTGTTGTTTTCTAGGAGAAAAAAAGTATGATATTTCAATAAATTTTAATATTAGTTTAAAATTTCAAGGATGTGATTTTTCCTTTTTCAGCTGATTTCCTCTTTCTGGACAGAAAAATTTGAAAAAAAAAATTGTCAGATTATATATAACTAACCCCATCCTCTAAAAATGGCAGCTTTGCTACTGAGTAAAAGTTAAGAGAATATCACCTGTATATCATATATATTTTTCATATGACTTATGTTTACCTGATATTTAGGATCTTTGTTTCATGTCATTTAATTTGAATACCAATATGTTAAAATAAAAATAAATCATCGTCAAATAATGATTTTTATAGATTTTTTCCATGTTTCTCAACTTAGAATTTTTTACTGCTTCCCACCTTTCAACTGGCATGAAATTTTCTAAGTCCAGCTTTAACAGAAAAAGCTTGCACAAGCTTGCGACTAAAAAAGCTTGCGCAAGCTTGCAAAGCTATCGCAAGCTTGCAGAATTCTGTATGTTAATACACGCAAGCTTGCGTAAGCTTTCTGCAAGCTTGCAATAGTCATGATCAGCCTTTACCACCCTGGACTGAAAAAGAAGCATTTTAAATTTATTCCTCAGTTATTTTGATTAAAAAATAACTAAGTTCTTTCCATGGTGGTCTGTAAAATTTCTAAGTTCTTTCCATATTTTTCCAGCCTTAAAAATTACTAAGTTCCACTTTCCATGTTGCCATGGGATCATTTCCAGAGGTTTCCAGCCTTTTACCTCTGTTGTCCAGCCTCTTTCCATCATAGTCCAGCCTAAGCTGGAAATGGCTGGAAATAAAATTCCGCATTACATGGAAATTATACCACATTTCATGTAACAGAATATGGAAAAGTCATCATTTACCAGGGATTTCCATGGATTACCATGTAATACCAGGTATTTCCAGCATCATTTCCAGGGTGAACATGGAAAATGTACAGCCGGGACATGTTGTTCGCTTTCAAAGCCTATTGTAATTAGAGAAATCGTTAGCGAACAGCATGGATCCTGACCAGACTGCACAGATGCGCAGGCTGGTCTGGATCCATGCTGGTCGCAAAGCCACTATGTTGGTTTTCCCATGGCACGGCTCATATATAGAATTGAAACTTTTTTTTTTCTTGTTCTAGTTTTCTAAGTCAATTACCAACTTCACTAGGTCAGTTCCATAACTCTGACATGTATTTTGAACAAATTATGCCCCCTTTTGGACTTACAAAAACCTTGTTGAAATTTTACATGCAAGTTATTTTCTCCAAAACTGTTGCATATATTTAATTAGAATTACACATTGTGTCTTCGGGAATATAAAACTAGTTGATAGCATCAAAGCCCATAACTTTGACCTGCATTTTGGCCAAGTTATGCACATCTGGACTTACAAAATCCTGGTTCAAGTTTTGCGTGCAAGCACATGCAGCTATTACTTATAGGCATATAGATTTGAAACTTATTTTTTATTTTTCTAGATCAATTACAAACCCCAGTTGGTCAAGTCCCATAACTCTTGCATGTATTTTCTTGCAAAATATGCCCTCTTTTAGATTTAGAATACAGTGTTTAAAGTTTTGCTTGCAAGTTACTATCTGCAGAACAAATGCAGATATTAAATTGAACCTTCACCTGTGCCTTAGGGGTTATAAAAGAAGTTGAAATACTGTTGATTGCATCAAGTTCCATAACTCTTGACATGCATTTTGCTAAAATTTTGTCCCCTTTCGAATATAAAACTTCTGCTTAAAATTTTGCATGCAAATTACTATCTGCAAAACTGTTGCAGGTACTGGATAGAAACTAGTACTCTTTGTATATTTTAACATTTATAAGTGTAACATATTCCTGCTTCTGGGACAATAATTCGATTGGTCGAGCAGTGGCTGTGTTACAGACAGCTCTTGTTCTTTTTTTGGCAATTTTTTTTTATTAATTTAAGTGAAACTTTTTGGAAATTATCTTTTTGTCCAAAAAATGAATACAAATAAGGGGGATGTGCATTTAGAGCATCAGATAGTTGATTTCTAACCTGTCTCAGTGTCTGATCTTGTGTAAACAGTAAAAATACAGTTTTGCAAATCTTTGTAAAAAAGTTGAAAACAAAATCTCATAGGCCATAAAAACATTTATGGTTGTGCCAAAAATTTAGCGGAGGTCAGGATACCGAAAGATTTTTTTATGCCTAAGCTGACTTTTTGATTACTGGTTTATGAGTTGCAAAATTATATGGCGCTATTGATTTCCTTTTAGTTCCAGCATTACTTTTTTGGATACAGCATTTTGTCCTAGAATTGTCGCATTTATACCATACTTGTAATGGTGTAGTGATGGGTTATTATTACAACCATTACATAATGTTCTCTGTGAACAGAAAAAGTTCTCAACAACATCACTGTTTATACCTGCTGGAGTAACACTTCTCATGGTTGTTTTAATTCTTCTTACACACAAACAAGTGAAACCACGAATCATGCTAATAATGTCACTGTAAGTTTCTCTACTAAGAAACTGTTTTTTCTTTTCAGAGGCCGGCACATCCTTATCAATATCATTAACAGAGTCTGACCACTTTTCTAACCAATCTTCAAAGGAAGCAAGATCATTGAGTCTTTGGTCAAGAATGTCTGCCACTGGTCTACGGTCTCTGAAAATCTGGATAACTTTGCTGGTATGTTTTAATAGTTCAATTGTTTCATTTAAATATGTACCATCAGTTAATGTTTCTTGGTACTTTAACATCAGGTTTAGCATATTTGAATCTAAAACTTGTTCAGCCAAATGGTTTCTCATTTTGGATGTTTTTGTTAAAAAGATGTGTTCATCTGTTAAGTACTGATGTACTTTGATGGGTGTATTCTGTTTTCGGTCCCAATTATATGCATCTATCCAATACTGCCAAATTATGAACTGATCATTTTTTGTGAGTTTTCTTTTAGAAAAGGTATTAAATCCACTCGAATTAATGTTATTTCTTAATTTTTTAATGTTATGTGAATAATCCATCAAGAATGTGACACTTTGACTTGGAAAGTATGGATTTTGTGCTGTAAAGTTTTTTTCCTTAGCTTCTGTAAAATCTTTAAAATGCATAAACTGAAATGTTCTGTTGTGACAGCACCCGTCAAAGCAAACGTAATCTACCATAAAATCATACATGTTTAATTTGTTAATGACTTCCCACACCATGATATATATTTGTTGGGCATTTGCACCTGTAGTTGGAAAGTAGGCTATGGGAAATCGAAATCCGTCGTAACCCAAAAAGATAAATTGCATGACATGTGAAGCTGTTCTAATTTCATTTTTTTGAGTGGAAAGTACATGAATATCCTCTGCTAATTGCCCCATTTCAACGAAGCCATCAATTTTCACAATGCCATTACAAAGAGACAACTTTAGGTCCTCTTGCACAGACATCTCGTCAATTACTAACCCCCCAGACTTTTCAGTCTTTAACCTCTGGGATTCTGTTGATAGCCATTGAAACATTTCCTCGTTTATTCCAGGTGATTGCTCCAGACAGTTTTTATATCTTTGAAGTAAATTTTCGCATGGTAATATTAGCATACCGCTACTGCGCAGGGTGGAATAACCATGAGGGGATCTGTTCCACAAGGTAAGACAGACCTTGAAATGTAATATAGTATGTTTTTAAATAAACTGCATCAATGCTATTGATATTGTTAGGAAATAGGAAAATATTATGTATAGAATGAAATAATTATTTAATGTAATAATACATAGTATCACAATGCGTTTAAATAAAACAGTTGCTTACACATTTTCCTGTCAGATTTCATTAATCAATTCTGATTTAAAAAATGAATTTATTAGTGAGCAGTAGCAGCACAATTGTAATAAAAAATAATTACGCAAGCATTATAGCAAAATTTAAGCAAAAATGTTAAAAGTATGTAAATGATACATATTTTAATGTTTTTCTTTTACAATGGCAAAAGGTTTTAAGTGAAGTGTGTGGATTTATTTTAATTTCAGGAATGTGTAAAATTTCCTTTTTGAATGATAGCACAAGTGCTTGCTTCACCAAAGTAAAATCCTAGGACCTTAATTTTGTTTTTATATTTAAAACAGAATAAAATAACATATGTTCCGCTCTTACAAATCTGGTTTCCTTCAGAAGCCAGAAGTTAAACACTTCATGTATGTAAAGAAAGATAATTATTATAGCATGTATTAAGCAAATTCTTTATTTGTACGGGAAAGATATATTAATTGATAAAGGCAGTCAATATAATTTTGTATAAGGCATAGAAAAAATTGAAATGGTACAATCATTTAATCAATGTCATATATATATATATATATATATATAGTTTATTTATGTCTCATTCATTTACAAGCATAGAAACTTACATAACCTAAAACAATTGTAAATGACCATTCTAACAAGAACTACAAGAGACAATATACAGAATTATTCAAATTAAAAATACCATTTAACTTACAAATTCATAATAAGAGTTAATATATAAAAACACATGTACTATATTCCATGCCATTTATGGATAAAAAATATCAGGTATCAAACAAGGTATGGAAGGTTGGCAGTGACCAAGTAAGTACATGAGTACATGTACAAATGTTTGGTGAGTACATGAATGTAAGAATGTTGTGTAGCTGACAAAGTGAGTACATAAATGTACGGATGGCGAATAAGTGACCGAGTGTGTACACGAGTGTACGGATGTTGGGCATGTGACCGGGTAAGTACATGAGTGTACGGATGTCGAGTATGTGACAGAGTGAGTACATGACCGAGTTCATGAGTGTACGTATGTCCAGTATGTGACAGAATAAGTGCATGAATATACGAATGTTTAATAACTGACCAAGTAAGTATATGAATATGTCAGACACATTTTCGAACAATATTTGTTTTCTTAAACATCTTTCCATGCTATTAAACTGATTTCTTAATAAGATGTTGTAACATAATGGAAAAATATACTAAAGTTTTCAAACACTGCAAAGGTTTGTATGAGCAAAATTATAAAACGAATTAAATTACCTCTCTTTTATCTATTTTGGTACATGTATTGAGTACTATGTAGCAGACTCATTATAAAAACATAAAAACATACTTTGCCAAGGAAATTATGTAAATATAGCACTTACGGTATTGTAATGATAAAAGATTTGCATTATCTGTTATATGATAAGAAGAAATTTTATAACAAATGCAAGTCTTATACCTTATCATTACCTTCCTTTCCTAAGTTAGGTGTAAAATGATTAAATTTAGTAGTTTTCAATGAGCAAAATTAAGTTTACTTCAGATTAAGGTTATCACATTAAGAACTAAATGAAAGCGTAAAATTATAAAAAGATTATAAAAGGAATACATTAGTTTTGAAATACTTTCATATTGAATGTGGATAATAATAAAATGTTACTATTATTGATAAACAATGCATCACCAATAGCAATCTTACTGTATGTAATGTGTTTTTCTATTACTTTGTTGATGACAGAACATAAGAAACTGAAAAATGTCGTAAAATGTTGCTTAACATATGATTGGCTGCCATTAAAGGGAGGTAATAAAAATCTCTACAGTACATGAATAATATAACAAAATAATAAATGCAATTGTACTATTTATTTGAACTATCAAAACTTGTTCCTGACTTTCATTATATTCTGTTCACGCCTATATAAGATTAATGTGAAAGAAAGAAACATGTTTTGACAGTTCAAATAAATAGTACAATTACATATTGTAAGACAACTACTAAGTTTTGATATTTATCACAGATTTTTATATTATAAAAAAGATTTAGCTTACAGGTGTAACAAGATTTCTTTACAGTCAGAAAATTCTCCATTATAATTTATTTCACATAATGATTTATATTTTTTCAATTTTTTTCTCGTAAGAACCTTCCAGTCACAGTGTTAAAATACTTAGATTATGTACTTTATTGCACAAATGAGATTGGCTGCTTTGTAAGAATTTGTTATCTGTATAAGAAAACATTAATACTATACAAAGGTTTAAGTATCGTAGAGCACAATAGGTTTTGTTTACTTTTGTGTAACATCCAAATGTCTTTCACTAGGTACATGTAACATCACATGTGTTGTTTACATCTGAAACATATTTCATGTTACATGTTAATAAAATAAATTGTACTTTTCTTTTGTGTATTTATTACTTTAAGCCACATGCTGTATTTGAAAATTTGTAATATATGAAATTAAGAGATAAATGTCACTACATACATGTATTTCTATAATAACTTCTGTAAAGCATTTATTAAATAGGGCTGTTATTTTTTTTTATTTAATGTATTACACTTGAACAATAAACTTAGCTTATGTCTCAAACTTAAAGATAAAATGGAAATGAAAGAGTTATGTTTAATTTATGCAACTTGATTTATTTTAAGCATATTTGTTTCATTCTTATTTGTTCATTTGTAGATGCAGCATCAGTGTTAAGACGCTTGGTAATGAAGTACGGAAATATAATTATGTCTGTTTCATTGGCCAGTGATACTGGTAATAATTCATATCTAACAAAGTTGTTGAGCAGAAGCACAGTGTAAAGCCATCCAGTAGAGGTCTTGAAGCTGTTCACTTGGAAACTATAAATATTCATTCCTGCAGAACGGTTGAGAAGCATCAACATGAAAAGTGAAGAAAAGCTTACAGTGCTTGTGTTAGTGTAAAAGCTATTAGTTACCTTAACAATTCACATATATGATTTTTCACATGAACACATTTACAGTATGAACTATAATCTTGCACTGAAATATAGCAGACTTTTACAATTCCTGTCATACCCATAATAAAACAACCTTGATAACTTAAAGATGGTCATGAAAAATTAATAGACTGTGAAATGATTAACTTTGCATGGGTTCTGATTATATTTTATTATTTATATTCATAAACATAAAAATACATTTCCTTTTAGTTATACCAGCTATCAATATAAATGTAAGGTACTAAAGGTAAAATAAAACCATAGAATTATTGCAGAATTTTAGTTTACAGAAAAATTGTTTTTGTTTTGTTTCATTTGCACTAACTCAATCATAAGTCATGTGGCAACTTTCGAGGTTGGTGGTGGAGGAAGACCTAGGTGCCCGTCTCTACAGGTTTTATCACAATCAGGCACCATGCTAGAACCACCAACACTTTATAAACCCACTTAATTGCTTCCTCACAAGAACTTAGACATACAGTGAGGGGCAAGTGACTCAAAGTCAGCATCCTTAACAACTTGGCCATGCAGGCTCTCAGTAAAATTGTACCTCCCTTTATATATATATATATATATTTATTTACCAGCACAATAAATTATAATTTATATATTTAAACAATGCAGTCTGTACTCTATTGTAACAAAAAAGTCAGAAACTTTCAGAATTACATTTGACAAATACATAATTATGTCATCTTTTTATCTGGATTTGCATTTTTAAGATATTTTCAAACAAAAACTCAGTTTGAAGGACAAATTATTGTTTAGCATCTTGAGGTCAGTGCCTTTAAATGTGCTGAAACAGACTTTGCTGAACAAATGTATCTTTTTAAAACTTTATCAGTTGATCATTTACACTTGTGTTCACTAGATTTTTACTGCATGTATTTTTCAAAATTACACTTTCTTGTTCTGGTTGCAGTTTAAGCATAAGTAAGAATTAAATAAACACTGTTGCTTAGGTAATAATATGAAAACTAGCACTAATTTTTTTAAAACTTATTTAAGAATTGCATTTACTGTACATACTTTGCGGAAAAAATTATAAATGCAAGTTTATACAATTCTAATTACCTCCCTTCCTTGTGCACCCACGATAAATTCAAACAGATGAATAACAAAAGTTTCATGCTGTTTTAATTTGTTTCAAGTAGTTGATATATCCCAATATTTTCCAAATGTAAATGTAAAACTATGAATTGTATCGAAATCAAAAGAAAAAGACCATTTTTACATATTTTTTATAATAAAGGGAGGTAATTACAAAATTCATAAAAGTGATAACAAATGCATTTTCAATAGGGATTTCATTCTAAACTGTAATCAATGTTTGTATTTTCATTTTTTTCAATAAATCTGGAAAACAAAATGTATTTAAACTGAAAATGTATTTACATGTTCTTAAAATGTGATTGCATAACCAAATAAAAAAGAAATCCTGAGTGGCCCAAACAATTTCAATCTTGCCATGGAAAAATTTACAGTTATGGGCCAATCTGATA
The DNA here is from genome assembly GCF_021730395.1 of Mercenaria mercenaria. Lineage (NCBI taxonomy): Eukaryota > Metazoa > Mollusca > Bivalvia > Venerida > Veneridae > Mercenaria > Mercenaria mercenaria. Next base: position 23,828 of record NW_026461734.1, on the reverse strand, counting down.
TAAAGATTTATAGTAAAGGCAGTTTACCTCCAGTACATGCTACAAACGCTTCACAATTTTGAAAGTGAAGTTAAAAAAAAGTCTCATTTAACTCAATAACATGTCATCTGTCATTAACTAAGATTCAAAACCTTCATAAGAATTTTTTATAGCTGAAATTCTCTCATCTTTTGTCATTCTATGTTGTGGAGGTCAGTGTCTTTAAACAGCACAGACAGACTGTAAATAATTATGCACAATTGGTAAGTGCAGTTCATTTCAGTAGAGATTGTTGTATTATGCAATTTGCTTGTACATAAACACAAATGTCACACAAGGAGAAATACTGTTGAAATAAATAGCAACAGTTTAAAAAACAAATAAATGAAGATACTTTTTTCTGTTTACTTTTTAAGGTAGTACAATAGTTCAGTGTATATCAATTTTGCTGCATTTACATTTTTCCTTCCTTTTCTTAATGTTTTAGCCTTTACATAACCTAAGATGTAAGAAAGACGTAAAATGTTTGAAAATTATGCTAAATGTTATTTACAAAATACAGCAGTATGTCTCTAAATTTTGTATGCCTGTAAAACAGGATGTATTATGGGATCACCTGTGACCATGGTGACCTACAAAAATGTCTGCTCTGTAGAATGTTTAATGTAGTGTCCACCAAACTGGTTCACTTCATGAGCATAATATCTCAACCAAGCTTGTACCCATGTGAAATCATGTAGTAATTTTGAAGTTTACTGCTTGAATTACTCCAAATATCGAACAATTACATTGTCTGTAGAACTTCAGCATTTCTTACAAAGCGTTCATCAGACCTGGTTATTGTGTTCATAATTTATATGACAAGTTAGATAACCATATACACTGATCCATTTGCTCTGCTGCTAAAGCCATTGGTCACTTAAACTTGAGAAAAGATACAGTGTCCACCAATACTTAAGCTGTTCTTACTGTAACCAGACTTGGTTGCAATATATAAGGGTATTTTCTTTGGAAAAATTGATATGCATTGGATGATCACAATATGTCAGCAGTTATAGCCTTTAATTACAAAGAAACTTGGAAAATTATAGGTGTCTGCTTAGTAAGCACTTCTAATCCATTGTTAACTAAACTCAGTCACAATGTTTTAGACATATTATCTTGGACAAGTTTGATTACTGGTACCACCAACACAGTTTTTCTTGCTCTGAAATTAAGGCCCTTGAATTACTTGCAATGGAGAAAATACACAACTAGTCAATGAGCTCTGTGTTATTGTCAAAAGTAAAATTTTGATGGGTATTGTTACAGTTTGGTATAATCTTATATCATGATGTTGATAGGCATTCCAACAAAGGAAGTATTTTTTTCAACAATTTAATTTCTATTTATTAACATTGATGACAATAAAACTGGAGCATTGATGGGTATCATCGATTTCTTGTTAACATTTTTCTTGGTTTTTATTGAATCATATATGTGATGAAAATGTTAATTGCAAACCTTTAATGACAAAAAATAAATTGTTAATAAGCAAGATGATGTCTTTTGTACCTGAATTATCTCTTTACTCCATCTCCTTGTTCTTTTATCGTTCTCACTACTTGACAGATCATGTTGCAGTTTCATGAACTCCAACATTAGATCACTAGCATCTGGAAACAGTTTCTGAAAAAGGACTTCACAATCCTCCATTTTAGTTGTCTTTTCTTCCTCTTTACATGTAGTATTTTTGCAGCAGACACATGTAACAGATTTGAAAGTAAAGGGAAGGATACCATGACATTTCTTAGCAAATAGTCTTAAGTCATAATTGTTTTCATTGCCATTTTGATGCCACTCCTGCACAACATTAAACTTATTTGTTTGGTTCTTGCTACTTACAAGCTTTCCCTGACAAATATCAGCTTGCTTAAAGGTATTGAATATAATTTGCGATTCTAATGAACTGCAAATGTTGAATCCTTTTAAGCCAAGTTCATCTGCAATAATATGTCTGTCTCCTACGAAAAGCTTCCATTCCTTGTTTGGCAATATTTCTATGGTTTTGAATAACTCATTTTTGTTTGCATGGAAACCAGTAGACAATCCAAGTTTTATGCAGTCATTTTTATTGCTAATTGTAAAGAATCCATATGTGGTGGATATGTTTAAAATCTCATCGGCTGTAATTTCCTTATCCTGAACAAAATTTCTCCGAAGCCCGATGAAAAAAGACTGTCCACATGATTTAATAATGTCGGTATTACCAAATATCTTTTTGGCTATTTGTGTTAAAACAGTCTTGGACAACTTGCTATCTTTAAAACATTCCATGTAATCCTTGTACATGTCCTTTACTGCCACTTTCAACATGCCTGCAGGTGGCACCTCAATGTATCTCTTCTGTAGCCTAAAAATCAAATAAGTTCAATTAAAAGTACTTCAAGTTTTATTTGTGAATGTTAAGGTAGTGTTCCTTGCTTTCAAATATTCTAGTATGGTCACACATTGTTTCAGGATGTACAACCAGCTGTAGAAACAAGAAAAGACATATGGAGGGACATAACTTATAAGTATTTTTATAGAAATTGATAATTGTCATTTTGTGTCCCTTAAATTCCTCATATGTACTGCTTTTATAAATAACCAAGTGCATGCAGACTATAAAGTCTGAAAGTTAAAAGAAACACCCAGTAAAAGTGCAAGGTTAATGTTTTTACCAAAGAGAAGATAGGAAGTACCAAATTTAATGTATATTTTTATGGGGGGATGGGGGATGTTTGTCCCCTTATTGGGAATACTGACCATTTATAACCTCTGAGATGAGAAAACACCTTTTTTGAATACAGATTTTTAATTCTTGGACACTCCTCAATATCATTTTCTATGTTAAATGTATAATAAAACTTGACTATTTCCACTGGTATTGCTATTTACAGGTTGCTTCATGCATAGCATCATTGTTTTCTGCGTTGTGCTGAAAACGAACACTATACATTATAAAAGTACAACTTACATAAAATTTAAATTAAGTATTTAATAAACAACATTAGATTTTCTTAAATCTGAACACGACCTTGATTATCACAAATCACTTAAGATGCAAGGCACTTACACACTTTAATAATGAATGGCATGTCAACACTAACAAGATTTGGTCTATGTCCCATAAATACTTGGTACTATTAGCCACCGGTACTTTATACCTCAGGGAGATAGTTTTAACTATAGAACTGCAGGCAATTCAACAAGTGCATATTTTTTAGACCCATGTTAAAACATTTACTGTCACTTGATAAGCTAACTACAGTGTAACATGTTAACTTTTAATTAAAAGTGTCGTTTGAACACTCATTAACTCCCATAGCAATGATTTCAAATTATTTTTCTTCTTTTCATGCAGAAACTTTACAAAGTAGGCAACAGCATTTTTATTATCAAAGAAAAATATTTTGTGAATAAATGTTATTTGTTTTCTGTATTTGTAGCAACAGGAATTCCAAAGCACCATTATGCACCATAATAATATATTAGTGCCTGTGATGAAGCCAAAAATACATAATTCCGTTCAGTAAAATCATGTTAAATCGATTCTAAATCAAACATGTTTAGTTAGTGCTAAAATGCTTTCAATGACTTACTTACTTTAAAAATATACTAATTTGTTTTAGGTTTTTTCTAATGGAACCTTAGCTTATTGCAACCACTCTCGAGTTCACTTCCTGGAAAAACCAGTACTGGTGTCATGATTATGAGAACTCATGGCCGTGACCTCAGTGGGGCTCGAACCCATGACACCTGGATTGAGCGGCCAACACCTTTTCTACTAGACCATCTTTCCCCTTCAAATGACTTACTTAAAACCATTGTAAGTCATTAAATAGTGATAATAATTCCTTCTTTCTTTCATATCTGAAAAGAAAGTTCAGTATTTCTTTATCTGAATTTGGATTATTTTGCCACAAATACAGATTTTGGAACAAAGTTTTCTATATGCTTGCATAAAGTTCTGTCAATTATCATGCACAGAAGTGCTTAGTGAAAAAGAAAAGTTACATGGCATGAAGTACATGTGACAAAGTTATAAGTAATAGCAATATTGTTTGTTAAACTTATACTTTATTCTGAAACATGTGTACAGCCTTCTAGGAAAGAGCCAAAGCTGGGCATGTTAGTAGGGTGATGTGACAGACCATTCCAGAGTACTGATATATCATGTGTAAAGAAGATGATAGGAAAAAGTCATGTGATATATCCATTACATTGATTACTTTTATATCAAACAAATGAAAATTATAAATAATTCATTTTCTTCCATTTTACAGTAATCAGCACCTTAATTTTCCCACACCATAAAATATATTGAAAGCTTCAGTCATTTGCTATTTCCTTGTCACATCAGGATCAGCAATCCTTTTCTTTTCTTGCACTGTAATGACCTTTCTCCAGAACACTGAACATTATTAATTTGAGGGATAGTGCTTGCAAGAAACAGAAGACGCTCAAATTGAAGAATCTTCCGGCTGATTTATAATCGGATTTAATGTACTTTTGGAAGAGAGGGGCTCAAATGCAGCACTGTTTACAAGTTTACAAGACGTCTAAATATCACTGGACCACTTTATCAGAGCTGAAAAGGGGTACTCTTAACAAAATTTTGAGCCGTGCCATGGGAAAACCAACATAGTGGGTTTGCGACCAGCATGGATCCAGACCAGCCTGCGCATCCGCGCAGTCTGGCCAGGATACATGCTGTTTGCTAACAGTTTCTCCAATTCCAATAGGCTTTAAAAGCGAACGGCATGGATCCTGACCAGTCTGCGCAGATGCACAGGCTGGTATGGATCCGTGCTGGTCGCAAACCCACTATGTTGGTTTTCTCATGGCACGGCTCATTTAATGAATTATGTAAGCTAGCACAACACCAGAAAGCGAAATGACATTTATTACCAAGTAATTAATAAATATCTGCTTATATTATGGTCTCTGAAAATACATAGGTTTTTTTTCTTTCAGTTGTGGTGCTCAGGTATTTATGTGTCATTATGTAATACATGTAGCATAGAACTATATTTTCTTTTTTCTTTTTTTTTGTATACGACATGTAGATCTACATCCAGCAAAAAAAACAACAAAACACACACACACACACACACACACACTTTTTGCCGTGTAAATATTACACTTGTCAACCCAGATCAGTTTTTGGGAGTACTGTACAGTGTAGCATAGAAATACTAGTGACTTGTGAAAATGACATGGCCATTCAACCCACATAAATTTTGTGTGTAGTTTCTTGCAACAGTGGCCATTTTAATTTGATTTGAAAAAAATAAAAAAAGAAATACATCGATTTTCACATTCCTTCATATTTCAACTATACGTGTACTTGATGTGAGAATGCTAAAATGGTGTATGATATTGCGCACTCGCATATAGAGTAAAAGCAAAACAAAAGAAAAGACTACCATTGTATCGCTCCGCTTTCCGCATCATTTTCAATGATATTTTCATTCATCATTTCAACTGTTATTGCGAAACAATTAATACTGAAACAATTATTATTTTTTTTATGTATTTCGCCTCCACGTGCAAACAGCTGTTTTGAGCCAACCAATCAGATATCTTGTTACAAGTAAAGCAGAGGTCATCAGAGGTCAAAAAAGATACCGGATATACATTAGGGAAGTTCACGCAAGTTTTTTCTGTATCGTTGATAAAAGCATAAAATACCTGAAGTATCTCTGCAATATGAGATATTGAGACAATGTGACTGGTGCACGATGGAAGAAAAATTATTGTTTGTTCAATATACTAGGTACCCATTCACCGAACTGCGCGTTTAAGTTGAGAAATTTACGATTGAAACGGGTTAGTGCACTTTCCCGTTCATGACCATGGTTCTTATAGAATACCTAGGGGTAGGGTATAACACGTACGGGGGCATTTTCTTTCTGATCTGGTGCCAGTGGCCCAGACATAAAGAAAATAGACGAGAGTTAAACTTTGGAAGCGATTTTCGCCACGTTTAAAAAATGGTAGATAGAGCATCGTTCCACTCACGCGACGATTTGACTGCGAAACTGTTCTACCAATGTTTTAATTTGTATTGGACCTTTATTATTTTACTCTGTGGCATGAATGTTCATAAAACTCTACACAGTTGCACTTCCATATTCAAATGTATTACATGGAACAGTTTCGCACCCAAATTTCAAGAAAATTTTAAAATTATTTGACCGCGAAACTGTACTACCAAGGTTTTATCTTTGAACTAAGATTTATTTTTTCAATCTTTCACATAAAATGTTATAAAAAATCTATACACTCCACTTCCACATTGAAAACTACCAAATATGGAAGAAAAAACTATTCAAACTAACTGTGTAACCATGTACATTAAATGTTCTAATCACACATAATCCAGTATTAAATGCAATTTTATATTGAAGAAATATAATGTAAAATATAGAGAGGATATTTGTTTGTTTTGAGTGAATATGGAATATATCTCACTGAGAAATCAGAACATTTCAAATATTTTCATGAGCGCGTAGCGCGAGTGAAAATGTGAACATTTTCTCACTTCTCAGTAAGATATAGTCCATAAATATTCAATCATAACAAACACATTTTCTTTTTATTTTATGCATTTAATTACATTGAGTTTTGCAACAAATTTTAATGTCAGCGCGAGAAGACAGATGCGCATAAACGAACATGACATCAGACGCATTTTGACATTTGAAAGACGCACAAGACATAAAGTTCCATTTTATTTTATTTCTTGTTGTAAAATATTATGAAAATCTCATTAAGTAAAATAACTTGAATCGAGAAATATACTATAAAGAACAAAGTGCGACTACAATTTTCATCCCGTTTTAAGCAAATATATTAACGTACAAGTAGATCAGCAAACCTATATCATTTACAGTGTGTGATATGCAGTGAGTGATATGGATTATATCTCACTTATAAAATACAGTATTTCATCAGTTAGCATAAAATAAATTTAAGTGCAACATTTTAGTGCAGTGGCCATCAACGGTAATTTTCTTTCTCTGGGGTTAAAGTAACAAATTATGTGAACTATTATAACGAACAACAAATATTTTAATTGTAGATAGAAGATATAAATCATACAATGTTAATATTTAATGTGAAATGGTATAGAACTCGGGCAATTTGAAACTCTTTAGTCATCTTATGAAACGATAAGAATTGTTTTAATTGGTACTAGTGAAAGGGTTTTAATTGTTTTTGTCTTGGTTTAAATAAGGGGTAAAATTTCGGGCTTTTTTAAACTTGTGTTGATCGGTCTGATTTCCGTTTCGGGTCCCCTTTTAAAAATTGTACATCATAATTTTTAAATTGGGAGTTTTTTCCCAAAGGGGGTTTGGGGGTTACGCGGACATTTAGCAAAAAATTATCCCAAGTTTGATAAAGAGGAGCACGGGAGCTCGATTCGCAGATGTTGAGATTCCAATTGCAATCAGATCCAGGTACTTTTTATTCAGGTTCCATTATCATCACTTTTAGGGAAAAATAAGTTTTTTGGGACATTTTAAAAAATTTTAAAACTTAAGAAAATGCCTTTGGGTTTTTGAAAACGTGTTTTTATGTTTTGGAAGTTCGAGTAGAAAAAATGAAGATTGTGGTTTTGGGGTTTTTAAAATAAAAAACCCCGTTTTGCCCCATTCCGACAAATTTTACGAGAAAAAAAATCGGGAAAATATCCCAATCCCTTTTAGGGGAAAATGAAATTCAAGAATTTTAAACCCAAGGTTCAGTCGTTTAGCGTAAATCATGCCCCCAAAACCCGCCCCCCCTTTAAAGTTTAAAAGGTAGACGTGGGTCACGGATTGCGGGGGTTGGGGAGTTCATCCTCGGGCTGGGGTTGTTCCCCTGGGGACTTTTGATAAACGCCCTTGGTGTTTTGAAACCCACTAGTCCCCCAACCTTGTTTTCCTGGGGGGAATTTGGGCGCAAATTGCGGAGAAACAGATTTGTAGGGTTTACGAATCCAGGAACATGGTTGGGTTTAACCCCGCCTTTAAACATGACTGAAATTTATGTTAAAAAACGGCAAAAAACCCCCAAAACAAACAAAAAAATCGGGGGCAGGACCATTATATAAGTGAAACAGCTGATCACAAAAAAAGCGATTTTTAGGGGATGTTAAAAAAAAAAGATTTTACACGTAGAAATTTTTTCCGTTTTTTATTGGGCATTTTGTCCGCAGCAAAACTGCTTTATTTTGTTTCAAGTTTTTTATCTTTTTTGAAAAGTTTTTTTTTTTTTATGACAAAGGAAGGGTTTCCCCTGATTTTTTAGATAGTTATAAAAGTAATTAAATAAAAAAAATAAAAAAAAAATTTAAAAAATTTTTGGTTTTCAGTCGTTTTGTGGACACTTTTTTGGAAGGTTTACAGGTTTGAAAACTGGGGGTTACTGTGAATGTCAGTTTTAATACAGATTCTGGCATTCAAATTCGGGACTGGTGCTGCACCCGAAATCAACGCAAAAATTTTTCCGGGGCCTCTTCTTTAACTTTGACGAAACATAATGAACGGCATTTATTTTAAAAAATTAGCAAAAATGTTTTTTTTTATTGAAATTCTGTAAATAATGTAGTGAATCACCTGTTCTTTGGGGTTTACTTATTCCAAATAAAAATTTTGTTAGCTTTTATTGGAGGAAAATGGCCCCTTTAATTCGAAATAATTTTTCAAGTTTTTAGTTAGGGCAATAAAAAACACAAAAAATTTTTGAATAAAAAAATGTAAAGAGTAAGGTATTGTAACCCCTTTTTACCCTCAAAAAGAAAAAGTTTTTATTTTTGCTTTGGGTGTTTGTAATCTCTATACCCACATATTCGGGGGTATAGGATTACACAGAAAAGCCTCAAAATTTAATTGGAATTCCTTTTAAAGGCTGGTAAACAATCGATTTTTTTTCCATCTTTAGAAATTTTTAAAATTTTTTGTGTAGGGGTCCCCAATCCAGACCTAGATTTTTTTTTTCCCAAACGTATTTTTTTTAACTTTTGTCTTCAAAATTATTTTAAAAAAAACTTTACTGTACGCTAGATCACTTTAAAAAAATTAAAATTATATAAATTCATAAAGAATTTTTTCCAAAGCCATTTCTGTTTTTATGAAAAAACAAGAGGGGCATTTTTGGGTTTGGCAAATGCCCCCAAAGTACCCCAAAAAATGCCACAGTTGTTTTTAACAAAAATTTCATATATTTTTTGAGACCTTGACCAAGGGCCTCGGTCAAATGTGACACATTTTCCCTTTAGGGTTAAACATTTCTGTAAAATTATTTTAAAAACCCCTTGATAAAGGCAGAGTTATGGACCGGGACAAAAAACCCACTTTTGGCCCCTCAAATTTTTTGCCCTTTAAACCTTGGAGCTTGGGGCCGGGGCTTCCCACTGACCATCAATCTTTATGGGGAAAACATTTATCCCCAAGAAATTTAAAAAATCCCTTCATAAAGGGCGAGTTTTTGGACCGGAAAGAAAAAGACCATGTTAACCTTGACCTAAAGTGGCCCTTGATTTTGGGAGCTGGGGGTCGGGGTCTTGTCATGCCCGTCATTCTTTTGATAAAAATTTTTAGCCAATTTAATTTCAAAATCCCTTTCATGGTGGAAAAATTTAGGAAACCGGAAAAAAAACGGGCCGGGTTAACCTTTGACCTCTAGTGTGACATTGACTTAAAGCTGGGGTCTGGTTTTTTGAATTTGTTTATTTTGACTCATTATGGTGAACTTTTTCCCCCAATTTTATTTAAAAAATTCCCTTTTGAATAGAAGATTTACCCCCGGTTTAAAAAATTCCCGGAAAGCACAGAGGCCGGACGCCCCACATGGACAGGGGGAGGACGGTGCGTTTTGAATATGCCCCCCCCTTAAAATGAAAGCGGCCGGTTACTACCCCAGGCAACATATTGTCAGAATTTTTTATGGACCAAAAAATATGTGGGAAAATTTAAAATTTTGTGACTTTAATATGGCTTTTTTTTGTTTTTTTTTTTGTTTTTTGTTGTTGTTTTTTTTTTTTTTTGGTTTTGATTTGAAGGGTTTTTGTCAAGTTTTTGGATCAGATTTTTGGGGTTTTGATTGAAAGAAAACGATTTTTGTTGGGGGGACAGTTTTGTTTTGCCCAAGAAAAATATATAAATGAAATCAATACAAGTAGATAAAAAATTACATTTATTCCTAGTTAATAGGATTTACCTGACCCAATAACTGATGCCCTATTTAAAATGTTTATTTAAGGTTGGAAACAACCCGCCCCGATAGTAGGATAGAGGCGGGTTGTAAGGGACGGGGGGGGGTCCCCAATTTCCCACCCTCGGGGGGGGTGTGTTCCCGTGATTATTTGATAAACAAAGGGTGTTAAAATTTAATTATTTCCCCCCCTCTGATTCATGGGGGAATTTTTACCCGTTACTTACGGAGAACAGGTTTGTTTTGGAAAAAAACTAGGAACACTGGGGGAGGTTTAAACTCCCCCCCCGTTACATGGACGAAATACTGTTGAAACCTAAAAAACAAAAAATTTGGGGTTTGGGAAAAGAAAGAATATTTGGGGCCAAGCATGCATAAATTTTTGGGACCCCGTTTGTGATTTAGGTTTTGGGGGGGAATAAAAAAATAATTATTTGGCAGCAAAAAATTCAACTTTGGGATGAGGGGCCCAGGTCCCCGGAGTTGAAAATTTTTTTGTAAATTTGTTGATTGAATATTATAGGGGGAAAAGCTGCAGCTTGCTCTTTCTTGGTATCTCTTGGGTAGGGTGGGTTGTTATTTGAAATAAGTGCTTACAATTCAGTTATTTAAGATGCCCAAAAGTTTTTGAGCTGGCCCTAATTTATGCATTTTTGGGGGCGTTTTTTTTAAAGTACTTGTTTTTTCGAGGTTAAAGCTTGGAATTTTTACTTTTTTTTTTTTTCGTTAGTTTTAATAAAGCCCTTATTATGGAAGGTTTGCAAAGAGTTTCAACATCAGATTGCTCTAGGTGTACTGAACAGAAATACTGGGAATTAAATATTGCTATAGACGATCTACCACCGGTGATCATTGAGCTTAACTCTGATTCCGATACACCATCTGACTCGGAGACTGACAGTTTGAGGATAATCAACGGGACACAGCAAGTAAAGTTAAATTTAGGGGGACATTAAAAAATTAAAAAAAAAAGTTAAAAAATATTTTAAAAAAATATAAAAACAATAAAAACGCAAAAAAGCCAAACAACTTTTTTGGGTTAAAATATATCAGATGGTTTTTAAAAAAGTTTTTTCCCAATATTTTGAAAAGATAAAAATTTGAAACCTTTTGTTTGTATTTGAGAAAAATAAAACCTTTAATCTGAGCTCAAAATCGCACCTCGGGTTTGTAATCTTTTCGCTTCTCCCAAATTTTGCGCCAAACCCGTTAAAAAAGTTCATTGTAAACATAACAAATATCAATTTACTCTATAGAGTTTTTTCGGGGTATAGACCGAAAAAATTCGTTTAAAAAAGTGATCATTCGTCACGGCCCCCAAAAAAAAGCGGCAAAACTATAGTAGTCATTGCTTAAAATAAATCCCAGGGGAAAATAACGTAGTAAAAACCGCAAGTTTTTTTCCGTTTTTAAAAAGTAATGTTCAAAAAAGCCATTTTTTGGCAAAAGGGGGGAAAGGAATGAAAACGCCTGCCAGTCTGTCTTTCCCTATCCGTATATTCAAGTAGAAACGTGAAAAAGGCCGGGGCCCGTGTAATTTAAAATTTTATCCCTTTATGTCTGTTGTTTTGGGGGGGTTATTTTGCGAGTTTTACAAATCCCAAACCCGTGTCCATGTCAATAATCTGGGCGTGTCCTTGAATATTGCTTTACTGGCTTTAGTTTTTTTCCGGAAAGTGCCGCCAAACCCGGGGTTGTACAACTTTATATACAAATTGTTCTTTTGCGTTTTTTCTTTTGGGGCATGTCGTTTGAAATTTTTCATCGCATGTGGGGAAATTATAATGTCAGTTGTGTTTAAAAGCATACAAGTCAGTTGTGTAAAAATTTGGACAGGTAGTTGTATTAAAGTGATGAAAAATGTTTTGTGGGTTTACGATTTGAAAGTTATGAAAACCCTTTTGTTTTGGGTTTCGTGAAAAAATTTGAAAAACTTGTTTTATATTTATGGGGGTATATGTTTTTAAAACCCGGTGTGTTGGTAAATTTTGGGGTGTACAGTTATGTAAATGAAAACCTTTTGTTGGTTTGTTTGGTTTTCAAGGGTTTTAGTTCTTTCCGACAGGGTTTTTTGCCCAGGGAAAAGTGTTCATTTTTTTCCCTGGGTTTACGGGTGTGTTTAAGGTATTGTTTTTATTCAAAAACTTTAAAATTGGGAAACGGTTTTTTCCCATTTACAGGGGCTCCTCGCTGGGTCCTACAGCAGGCCTCGGGTTTCGACTAGGGCCTTTTCCTTTAGTATTTTTCACGTGGCCTACTTTTTACAACAATTTTTCCTAAAATTTAAGGTGTCATTTTTTGAGGCTTTTATATAATACGTTTTTATTTTCGTATTTCAGAAACTAGAAAAATGAAAATTTCAAAAATTTTTAATGTTTTATTAAAATCTTTTGGGAAAGTCATGTTCTTTTTTAGTCTTAAAATAAGACCAATTAATTTATTTAGAAAAAAAATTTTTTAATTTTTCAGTCAATTTGTTGTGCTTTGGGTTTGGGTACAAGAGTAAATCCATGCGGTTGTACTTGCTTTGGATCTTTTTGTTTTTCAGTTTCCGTCCCGTACGTAACAACAACATAAATTGGGTTTTTAAAAAATTTCCCCACCCCACCACCCGTAATTTGATGTATTATTTAAAATTTTCATATAAAAAAAAAGCTTTCAGATGCATTTTTTTTACACCTTTTTTTAAAATTACTTTTTTCCTTTTAAAATTTTTAAAAACAGTTTCGCGTTTAAATTTATCCTTTTTTTTTTAATGAATTTTTTTACTGCAAAACTGTTCTAAAAAAAGATTTTAATAGTAGATAAAATTTTGTTCAAATAAACAGAAGATTAATGTCTTTTTTATCCCTTACTGACATCTTTCCTGTGAAATATAGTGTCTTTAATTTTTTTGATGAGTCTACTTTTTGGGCAGGGGAACAAAAGGGGGGAAAAACAAAGGGCCCCCATACATAGATACAGTACATTTTAAAATTTAAGCAAAACCCAAAAGTAGGAAAAATAAAAAAATATTTTTGGGTTTTTATAAAAAGAAAATATGTATTAGAAATTTTTTTAAATAATGTTTTTTTTTCTTTATAAAAATTTTTCCCTTGGAAAAATTATTTTTTGCTGATTTGGGAAAAGCGTTTTAGTGCAGGAATTAACTAGTTTTTTTTTCTAATTTGGTTTCATAAACCCAATTTCCCTTAAACCTTATGTTGAAATAATCTTATGGGGGAGGGGAAACGCAGGGTTTAATTTTTGATCGAAAATAAAAAAATCTCTTTTAGTTCTGTAAAAACCCTATACATTTGTTTAGTTATTTTGCCCTTTAATAAATGCCCCCTTAATTTAAAATTTTTATTATGGGCATTCTATCCGTTCGGTGATCATGAGTTGATGCTTTTTCTAAAAAAGTTTTTTCTTTATTTTTACTTTGACTGTTAAAAAATTTTACATTTTTTTTTATTTTTGGTTAAAAATAAATTTAATTTTTGCTTTTAAAACGAATTTGATTGTTTTATTAAGATAAGATAAATGATTTTAAATATTTTTTCTCTTACCCTGGTTTGCGAAAGTTTGAAAATTTTAAACTTTAATGTCGGATCTTTTATATTCAAAAAATTATATATATTTTTTTGTATTTTATTTTAAACGCCGTTTTTTTAACAGTTTTTTCATTTTTTGAAACCCTTTATGGGTTTATCGCACAGTAAAATGCTTTAAAATGTAAAAAAAAAAAAAAATGGGAAAAAATTTTAAAAGTCTTTAAACACGCTTACGATGCAAATTTTTAAAAAAAAACCCCCCTCCTTGGCCCGATTTGGTTCGGTATTCGTTTTCCTTTTTTCCCTTGGGATTTTCGATTCCCATCCCGAAAAAATATTTCAAAAAAAGGAACGTTTCTTTTTTTTTCCCAATTTCGTTTCCAACGAAAACAACAAAATTTTGGTTTACCTGTATACTTATTTTTTCCCTTAACTTATATGTTATTTTTAACAGTAATTATTTTTAAAAATACGCCTCATTTTTTAATTTGATCTAATTTTTTGGAAGCTTTCGTAAATAAAAAAGGGAAACCAGAGGGAAAGAAAATAATTAAAATATGTTATATGCAAAAAAAAAAAAAAATTGTGGAGCTTGGTTCGAACCTCAAAAACTATCACTACAAAATGATTGCTTGTCAGCGCTCAAACCTTTCGGCCCCATCAAAGCCAACTTTTGAACTTATTCCCAAATAAATTTTTTTTTTAAAAAGAGAATGTTTTTTTAAATGATTGTTTTTTTACATTTTTTGTTTAAAAAAAAAACGCCAAAATTACGGGCAATACTTTGGTTCCCCAGTTTTCCCGGGTTTCTGTACGGTACAAATTGCGGAGATTCCCAAATTCCCCCCATGAAAAAAGGGAGGTAAGACAAATGATTTCGGGAAAATAGGGTTTTTAATAAAAACGAAACGAAGAACATACGCCCCCCCCCAAGGGCTCGAATTTACAAATTCGAGATCCGTAGATTGCGTCCCCCTGTAGATCTGCGCTCCCCCCTATTGAGTAAGGGGGGGTTTTCCCAATCACAAAATCTTATCCCCTTTATTTTTAGTTCGACAAAACCATAATTTTTTATTATGTTGCGATATCGTTTTTTTATCGGATGGGAAAAATGTAAAAACCCTTAAAAAAAACAAGCAAAAAAACTTTTTTTCATTACTAAATCATTTTTTTGGGCCAGAAAAAAAATCAAGCTATTCATTTTGTTTTAATGAAAATGTTAGCATTTACTTTCATCTTAAGGCTACTGACGAATTTACTTTACAAAAAAAAAAGGGGAAAGCAGTACTTACGGGACCCAAGGGCCCCAAATTTTTAAAAGGTCGCTTTTAAACTGTTTTTGGACGTTTTTTGGGGCCCCGAAAAACTTAGCCCAATATCACGGCGGAACCGGCGTTTTTAAGGAATATGAAATTATCAGATATTGTGTTGCTTTGGGTCTACACTATGAAAAAGATATTAAAATTGTAAATGGGAATACCCTTCAATTTTTTTTGAACACTAATGCAGTCTCAAATAGTTTATTTTTAGCCCAAACCATAAAAAAACCCCAAAAAAATTTGCTGATTTAATTCGCTTTTTATTTCGGGAACTAATATTTTACCTTTTCACCATTTTCCCTTTAATGAATTTTTAAAGGAAATTAATCTGTTAGGCTTTGTTGAAAAAGGGTTTTTTTAAAAAAATAGATATTTTACTAAAATTACTGCGAGGACAGTGATGTGTCAAAAAAAAGGGTATTGAATTTTTACTTTTTTTTTTTAAGGGATTTTTTTCATAGACTGCATTAGTTCGCTACAGAGTAGGATTGAAAACTATTTCAACATAAACACATGATGCAATTTGAATTTTTTCAAAATACTAAGAAGAATGTACATGTATTTTTAAAAATTTTAAAAAGGTAAAATTTTACAGACTTTCTTATTTTAAATGTTTGAATTTAATTTTCGGAACTCGCCCAAAGCTTTAACCCCGGGGAACGGAAAAAAAAACCAGTTTTAAACGCCCTAAATTTACTTAAAAATTGCACGATTTTAAACCGCATTTTTATATATCACTTAAAGACCCACTTTGCCCTTGAAACCCTTATTTTCCCTTTCAGGGGAACTCGTTCAAATTATTCAAAATAATACTGTTACAATAGGGACTTTTTAAAAAAAGGCAGGGGGAAAAATTTTTGGCCCAACTAAAAAAAATGTTTTTTTAAAAACCTTCATCTCCCAAATTATTCATTCATTCACTTTTCAGTATATTTTTTTTAAAAAATAGAAAAATATAAATTTTTGGGTTTCACTTTTAAAAACCCAAAGGTGATCAAAAACGCCCCAAAAATTACATTAATTTCTGCGCATACTACTTCTTTAAATTTTAATTATTTATTTGTGGTGGTTTTTCAACCCATCTTATAAAGTATCTGTGTCTCTTAAAGGGGCATGGGTTGTTTTTAATATTGTGATGGGTGAGAAAAAATATCTTTTTATTTTTCAATTTGCTAGGCGTTCCTTAATATTTTATTTTTTCCGTAAAATACTTTTTTAAAAGGGGGAAATGGGTTTCTAGAATTTTGCAACAAAAAAATTTTTTTTAAAAAAGTCTACTTAAAAAAAAATATAAAAAAAAAATCCCTTTATAGCCGCGCAATTTTCCAAACCCGAATAGGTGAATTTTTTATAGAAATAAGGATAGTTTGAAAAAAATTTCCTAAGCAGGATACGGTGAAAAATTTGTACCTAAGCAGTTGAGGGAGAAATCCAAAGCGATTGTTCATAGAACTTTTGAACATTTTGTGAAATGGCAAAGTCTCTCTCTCTTCTTTCCCTCTTTTTCTCTTTCCCTCTATCCTTATCTCTTTCTCTATTTCGATTGTCAAGTACTGGCCAAGTATATTTTCTCTATCAAAAAAATTACCGTTAGAAATATAATTTTAAAAACCCCCAATTATTTTTTAACATGGCCTTTAACTTTAGAAAAAAAAAAAGCATGTTCTTAAATATCATAATAACACCTGAATTAATTGACTGATTTCTGAAAATATAAGCTGGTCAGAGAATTCAGTAATATTCTAAATACAAATTTACTTTGAAACACGGGATTTTTTTAAAAAATTCCATCATTCTACAAAACTGGGGATCCCTATTTTTAAAAAAACTTTTCCTTTCATTTACGGGACTAAAAGAATACGGACATTTACAAAAAAAATTTTTGTTCTATTGCTAAGATACCAAAATTTTAAAAAAAATTCTTTGTTCTATTGACTCCGTTTGCTACACTTTAAAAAATCATTGTAATGATCGGCTGACAGGGATATTTGACAGTAATAATATTCTAATTTTTTTTAAATGGACTGAAAAAAAGCTCCCCCGTACTTGGATTCATTTGTTATTATTTTTTTTGCCCTTTTGGGGATCAGGAGCCCATTTAACTTTATGTATAATAGATTTTCCGGGTTTTAAGCCGGTGCTGGGGGGCCGTGAGGGGATTTTGCCACAGTTTATTATCCTCTTTGAACCCCCCCCCAAGGGATTTCCAACCCAAAACCGAGTTAACCCCCCTATTTTATTTTGGGTTTGCATTTTTTGGTTTCCCAAAGGAATTTTTTTACAGATTTTTTTAAACATCACAACAACAATTTTTCCCGGGGGCCTTTGTGGCGGCTGAAAAAAAGTCCCCCCGTATTTGGGATTCATTTGGTTTTATTTTTTTGGGTCCGGTCTGCTTTTGTTATTGGGGGTTTGGGAATTCCTTGTTTCCCAAAAGAACCCTTTTTACAGATTTTTTTTTTCCCTACATATTTTAAAAAGGCTTTACTGGCTTTTTGATTCCGAGATTCTTAAAAGGGAAAACCAATGTTCACTCCCTTTACCTTACAAAAATTATAAAAATTATGAAAAGGTTTTCCCCTTTGCTGCGATCCCTTGACTCTTTAAAACATGCCAATGTTCCACTGACTGCGAAAATAAAACTCTTAAAAGGATTTTTTCCCGATGTTAAATTTAAATTGAAAACCCTTCATTTGGGTCACCCAAATTCCAATGTTTTTTTGGATGCGATCCCTGGGCCCTTTTAAAATTTACCGGAAATTTCAATGTTCTTAAAATGTTAAATTATTTGTAAAGTAACAACTTTGTTGTCATTTCTTTATCAATGAAGTGTAAATGAAATTTATCAAAAATATAAATTCAGATATTGGCTATTAACTTGCCAATTGAAATATCATATTTTGAGATAGATGCACATGATAAAAGATATCTTAAAGTTTCAAGCCTGGTTAAGATTACACGATTAAATAAAACCCCCCCCCCCTTTTTAGATATTTTGGGCGATTTTGCCTTAACCAAACCCTTTTTATCCAAACCCTTTTCCATTTATTTCAAAAAAAGTAGATATTTCAGATACAAAAACACTCTGGGGATTTTAAATTTTAAAAACAAAAATTTTAAACCCGTTTGTGGTTTTTAAAAAATTTTATATATATCTCACATTTTGTAGGTTTTTTAAGGAAAAATTTTAAAATAAAAGGGTGAATTAACAAAACGGTTTTTAAAACTTTTAAAAGCAATACACTTTAAACTTCGTTGTTTTGATCGGTTCCCCTTTAAATCACGTGGCCCCCCCGGGAGGGGCTTTTATGGTGTGGAAATCATCTTTCTAGCATTCGGGTTTTCGGTTGTAAATAAACCCCCGGGGCCACTCTATCTGAAATTTAAAGCCTACCCAAAGGGTAAAAACTGTAAAAAAGTCTTCCTTCAGTAATGAAAAAAATTGACAAAATGGCACACAAGGGTCTGCCCAAAAGTCATTAATATATTTAGCTAACAACCAAGAGTTTACAATATATATAAAAAGATCCAATATAAATTGACATTTGGCAATAATCGGGGTGTCTTTCCCCACATTTAAAAATTTATTTTTCCCCAAATTTAAGGGTTTTGAACCAAAATTTGGTGGTGGCAAGTAATTCGAAAACAATTGTCTACGGGTAGTTTCCCCCGAAATGTCTTTACTTTTAAGGTTTGGGGGAAAATACAATTAATTGATGTTTAAGATGTTTATATTTTCAATTTAAAAGACCGAAATCAATTAGGAGATGATACTCTCGACTTTATTTTAGTGTTCTACCCGAAATTTGATCTTTGAAAGCTATTACAGATTTTTTTTGGTCAAAGTTTTATTTGAAAACCATTCGTCTTTTTTTAAATTTTTATAAAAACCGTTTCCATATTTTTATTGTTTCCTTTTCTGGTTGATTAGCTAAGCTAAAAGGGATTTTTCTTTCGATCTTTAAAGAAAAAAAAAATTTTTAAATGGTGTGTGGTGTGCAACATTTTTTCAAAAATTTTTTGTTTAAAATTTTATTCATTTCACGACCCGGGCCCAACAGCAATTTTTTAAAAACTTTCCGGTTACATAGTTTTAAACCGTCCCCACTTCAAAAAAAAACCCGTTGTGAATCTAAGCTAAACTCAGTCAACAAAGGTTTAAAAAAAAAATTTGTAAAAAAATTGAAATATTTAAAAAGTTTAGGGTTTTTGCCCTGCTTTTCAAGCGACGGGACGAATGTTACCCAAAATTGATTTAGGGGTTGGGGAAAACGCAAAGACCCAAAAAAAAATGTAGATAAACCGCGCACAGCCAAAAGCGAGATAACGAAATGTCTAAATAGCCGCGTTTTGAAAAAAAAAAAAGTAAAAACTGAGCAAAATTTGTTTCCAAAAAAGTCTAAAACGTTATGTTTATGACATGAAAAAATATTTTAAAATTTACAAATCATCGAGGGCCCCACTTTAAAAAAAAGCCTTTTTAAGCGGGGTATCGTTTTTTTGATCCGAAAAAAAAATTGGGGTCGCGGGGGCCCTTACATTTAAAAAAACTTTATACTAGATATTAAATGTGATTACCATTTTAATTAGAGGGGTTTTTTTATTCCCTTTTTTTGCTTTCCCAAATTTTTTAAAAGAATGTATTATGCGTTTTTTCATATTTCGGTCAAAAGTTTTTTTTCAATGTTTTATCTTTTTTTTTTTTTTTTTTTTTAATTTTTCGTGATAGAATGTTTTTTTGCTGTGTTATTAATTGTTTCAGTTTAACAAAAAATTTTTATAATTCCCGACATATTGTTCCCCATCAATTTTTTTAGAAGCGTAAATAGGAAAGGGCCTATTAAAAATCTGTTTTGTTCACGAATTTTTGGCATTTTGAAAGTTAAAAAAAAATAAGGACTGTAGGCACCCGAAAAATGGGCAAAATCAACAAAACTAATGATTTTTTTGGAAAAACAGACCTTTAAAAACCGTCCGCCCCTATAAAGCCCCAATTTTGCGTTTGGGGATGGGGTTTAGATTTGGGTTTTTTGTCCCCTCCCTCCCTCTGTCCCTCGAGATTTCTTTTTGGTTTCCACATGCAAAAAAGTTTGTGTTTCAATTTTTTACATTTTATGAAAAGTTCCTCAAAATTTTAAACTTTTCCCTCTGAGATAAAATTGGGAAATTTTAGGGAAAAGGGGATCGCCCAATTTTCTGTTGTCCGTCGTAAATAATTTCGTATTGAACACTCTAGAATTTTTTAAATTGGTCATAAAACTGTCTTTAAAAAAATGTAGTTGGGTACATGTATGAAACTTTTTGCCCAAAAATAGGCTTTTTAGGATTTAGATGTTTTTAAAATTTTTTTTTTGATATGACAAATTTAAATTTAAATTTTTAATCAAAGATTAAAAATATATTAAACGATTTTAGACTTTTTAAAAATGTAAAAAAAGTAAATGATTAATTTCAAAAAGAACAAAAAGAAAAAGGGTCTCTAAAACGCGGGAAAAATGTTTTAAAATATTCAACCTGGGGAAATAGTTATTTAACTACAAACAAATTTTTTGCCCCGCCCCCGCGGGGGGGAAATTTAAATTCTTTTGTGTGTATGAACCCAGGGTTACCCCGGGGGAAAAGTTTTAAATGGCAGTGCCATACTTTAAACAGCAAAAACCCCAGGTATTTCATGTAGAATTTTTGTAAAATAGACTCTACTCTTACTAATTTACCCTTTAACGCTAGATGTCCAGGTTTCAAACTTTACCGAGTCTCAATTAACATTGACAAACATTATGCCCATGTTTACTTTGATCAAGTAAACAATTTAGTCACAACATTTTTTTTAAGACTTTTTTATTTTTTTGCTTAGCGCTTAGTTTTTTTTCCGAATTTCAAAGTTTTAACCCAAAATTTTTTGGGAATTTTCCTTTAAGCGGTTTCAAACGATTTAGTGGAGGGGGGCTAATGCCACTAGAATGTTTTAAAAAACGTTTTTTAGGGGAAATTTTCCAAAAAAAAAACAAATTTTAAATTTGATATATTTTATGCCCTGTAGTGTGCTAAAAATGTTTTTTTTTCTATAACATCACCTTATGAACCTAATCTTCCAGCCCATATCATCTTTGATTTGTTTTTTAAAAATGCTATCAAAAAAAATTCAAAAGAAAAAGGACAGAAGCCTAACCGATAGTTTTTTAGCAAAAAAAAAATAAAACCCCCCGCCCTTTTTCGCATATTATACTTTTTTTCACCCCCCATAATATAATTTTAGGGGTTATGTTAAATGGCGCGGGTTAAAATCGGGTGTTCCCAGGGTCGTGTTAAAAAAAAATTTTAGGGCACCGATCAAAATACCCAAAAAAAACTTCCCCGACTATCCAAACCCCTAAGAAACCATTTGAAAGGACAAATGAAAACCTGGGATGATTTAAAACATTTTGGGGGGTTTGTTTTCCGTCCCTTTTATCAGTTTTTATTGAATATATTTTTTGTTTTTTTACGAATTGTGACATAAAATTGTGTCAATAACATTTTGTCTAAATATTTGGCCCCCTGAATAATACGTCTTAATTCAATTTATTGAAATCAAAAAATTGATTTATTTTAACATGATATTTTATGTAAATTTAAAACTATTTTATTCGGCAAAATTTTTTTTAAGTTTTGGGTATTTTTTTCTTTTAGTGGATCCCAAAAGATAGGGTTCGTTTTTATTAACTTTTAAATTTGGGAAAAAACAATTGTTTAAATGAGGGTTTGCAAAATGACTTATTTTGTTTGGGCTAAAAGGGCTATTTCGTTTATTTCATTTGTGGGTTTTGTATGGGTTTTTTATAAAGTTTTTACTAAAAGGAGGGGTTTCAGTTTTTCATGTTTTCGAATTAAGTAAAAACTTATGTTTTGTTATAAAAAAGAAGATGAAAAATTTAAATTTAAAATTTAATAAGAAATTTTTGAATGGTTGAAAAAAATTTTTTGTCGATGATTTTAAAGTTTTTTTAGCTTTTACATTGTAAAATTTAAAGTTTAACACCATCTGAAGGGTTTTTTAATGTTTTCCTTTATTAAAGGGTTTGATTTTGGGTTTCTATCTCTAAAATGCGCTTTGAGTTTAAAAGTGAAAAAATTTTCGCGGGTCTTTATAAATAATATTTGATAAAACCCCCTACCGTGTTATTCAGTTTTAATTTTCCGGTCATAATTATTATAGGGTTTGTAAGGTGAATTTGCTATATACACTGAAATCTTTGAGTGTTATATTTAGATTCAGTCTCACTAGAAACCTGTGCAATTCCCTCATGAAAAAACCCCCGGTGCTAACCCTCTAGCGTGTGAAAGAGCCAAAAAGGGTATTCACAAAAGGGGTTTGGGCGCAGTTAGCCGGATATTCTTTTTCTCTCTTTTCGTCAGCCCAAAATTTTTTTCGCCCGTAAGGGGGGGGGCATTTGACCCTTTTTAAGTTTTTTAAACTTTTTGGGTAATGGGAATAAGGGGATGTGATTTAAAAGGGATTAAAATAAAATTTTTTGGGATACAAACGTGTCAAAGGTTTGAGTAAAAGTTAGTAACCCGTATAGAATGTTTTCGCTGTTTTTCAGTGATAACACAGTGATAAACATCTGATTTCAGTGAATATTTTCATTTGAATATTTATCGAACATTATCGGAAGATTTCTGTTTTCGGGCTTAAATATATTCCAGTAGAAGCACATTTTCCCCGAATGTACTTTCTACCCCTTAAAAATCGGGGTAAGTAAAATGGAACAACCCCCCCCCTCCCCCTCGAAATTTCTCCCGACCCCCCCTAACTTTTTTTTAGACAAAATTCAAATGTGATTTTTTTACCAAAAGGGATTAAAAAAAAAAGACAGAATTTGCGTCATTAATAACAAATCTTTTCTAACATTTAAGCAGTTAAAACAAAAAGGGCTCAATTGGGCTAAGAAAAACCCCTAATATTTTCAGATTTTGTAAATTTGCCCCGACTGTGGTAATGTAACATTATTCAATTTGGGAAATTAAAAAACCACCAAAGAATAATTTAAACATTTTCTTTTGTTTCTATGAGGGTAATTTTAATGGTTTGAAAGGGCAAAAATTGATACAAATTTGACGTAGTATGATTCGGCCCCAAACAAAACAAAGTTTTTTAAATTTAGAATCTTAAATTGGGGGTTTAAAGTAGTAAAAACTTGAGGGTTTTTTTTTTGTTTTAATGTAAATGAAATTTATGATTAAGTTAGGAAAACAAACCCAAATTTAAAGCAGTAAGGGGCCTTAATTGGTTTCCCCATGCCCCCCTTTTTCTTGTTTTAAAAGTGTATTTTACCGAAAAAGGTTTCAAGGAGGGGGGAAGGCATTATTAGATTGTTCTGGGGTCTATTTAAATGTTTAAATGTATTTTACAATATCTGTCATTGTTAATTTATAACAAAAACTGAGAGTACTTTTAAAGTTTAAACAACGAAAAAACGTAAAAAAAATGTACCCATTAGTCAGCCGTTATTTTGTTTAAAAATTGAGGTAAGTTAGTTTTTGTTTTTCATCATAAAATGTAACACCTACAAAACCCAAAAATCATTTTTTTATTTATTTCGTTTTTAAACGAGGGTGGTATATAAAAATATAAGGTAAAATAAAGTTTGGCATTATTTGTTTGATTTTAGATTGATTTTTCCGTTGATGATGAAAACCAAAATTTAAATGAAAACATTTTTAAAATGCTGTTTAAAAAATTTTTGCCCAAAATTTTTTTGGGCCTTTGGAAATATTTGCCATTGTTTAAAAA